>NW_017731737.1:475810-512361 GCF_001890085.2 Hipposideros armiger | reverse complement strand
ATATGTGATATAAAAGGAGACTTTTAACATATTACTGATATATATATATATATATATATATATATATATATATATATATATATATATATATATATATATATATATGAAAAGTCCAGGCATGAAATCCTGAAAATCAGGGGTTATTCAAGTTCTGACCACAGTCAATTTTAACATTTAACCACTGGATTATAATAGACTAAAATAATTTCATAGTAGGCTTGTGATGGTTACTAAATACATGAATAAATAGATGAAAGAAGAAATAAAGTAAAAAGAGATCTTTTGCAGGTCATTTCACTACTGTTACCTGTGGGTCTTGTTCAATTTCCACTCAATTTACTCTGAGTGGATAGTGAAAATTTTACCTCCACTGTAGCAATTACTAACTCTGAAAATGGCTGTTGTCTCCTAGAAAGTAATACAATTTTGACTTCCAAACTGACTGAAAATGAAGATCCACAAGTAACATTATTCTATGATGAGGACAAACACACTCTCAGGCACCCAGAGAAAAATTAAAGTCAACGTAATATTTAACAGCCATGGGAATACCTAATAATCCACTTTGATTGTCCTCATGAGAAACAAATTTACCTTATGCCTTTATTGTGATTGCCTCAATCTATCAAATGACTGAATTTGGCATTTCCCATCCCTTTGATTGCTCTAATTTATCAAATGATGGAACTATGTGATTTTCATTTCCTCTAAAAGGGTGCTCTGTTTTTCTCTTTTCTTTTTTGTAGACTGATTTACAACCTTTTCTTCTATTGCTCCCTCTGGAACTCTCTTTCCATATTTCTACCAGCTTTTGTGTTAAACAGTTTAACTAAATTGCATGAAGTCTCACCCCCTCATTAACTTTAATTCCTGCCTTCCTACTTTTAAATTAACAATGCCCAAATATCAAGGGAGTTTTATGACCATCAACCCATTTCTTCTTTTCATGATTACATAAATACCATTATTGTATTCCCAATGAGAACACAATCAGAATACATTTTCTCTGAAATTAAAACTAAACCATTTGGCCTAAATTTCAATTGTTATACATATGTTTCAATTTTTTTAATTGATTTCTACATTAGGGGAAAACTGAATGGAATTGCACATACTATTCAAAATGTATAATTTCAGTTCTTAATACTTTAAAATAATATCTAATTAATACTTATAAGGCTCTCCTTTGGCTTATAATGCTAAATATATTATTTTGATTTTGATTTTACTATCTTCCCATACCTTGATATAATACTACAAGTTGGATATTCCTAGATATTTTTGGTATTTTCACTTAAAATGAGTTACTATTTCATACATTTTTCTCATTATGTGCTTTCTGATTTTGACATTGGCTTTTTACTAAATAACTTTTTATTAATGATTCTAGCACATGCTCAAAGATCTTTCTGTGAAGTTTTATCATTTATCTAATATTTTAATATATTTATTGCAATGCTTTTTTATTTATAAGTTGTGGTTCAAAGGGAAGGTCACCATGAGGATTGTGACTAGCCATAGGTGGTAGCCATTAACTCAATGACCAAGTAAATGATGAATGAACCACAGAACAGGTGGGTGGGAAGTACTCATGCAACATTGTGTGTGTGGTGTTGTGTAGTAATAAATCCTGCATCTGTCTGATAAGCAAAGCACAGCCTCTGCCCACAGACAAAATCAGATGCTAATGGGGACAGTAGAACATACACAATCAACTGTAACTCTGGTACATTACAATAAAAACTGTGCAAGAAGCATGGAGTTATTTGAGGACAGAGAAAGAAAACAAATGTTAAGTGAAGATGAGAACACTACACACCAATTTTTCCACCCATTTAAAATTCTGTATTCGATGCTGCTACAAAATAGACATGTTTCTAGGTGCCATGTATTAAACAAATTATCCTGCTCTCATGGAGTTACAACTCTAGTGAGAGATATTTATTCTGCACAAACTCAAAAAAAAAAAAAAAAGCAAGAAGGAGAAGTAGAAGAAGAAGAAGAAGAAATAGTGGAGGAGGCAGAGAAACATATTTCAAGCAGAATAGAGCAGAAAAAATAAATTTGGAATTATTAAATGATTAGAAGTACTCAGAACCAGGTATGTGCATATCCAAGCAGGGGGAGGAGTGGGAGTAGAAAAACAGTATTCAATACAAGATGACAATAGACCGTGAAGAAAATAAACCCCCCCCCCAAGGATTATCTTAACTGTATAATCAGTAAGCTCTAATCAAACATTTTTGAGTAGAGGTATTAACAGTTCAGTTCTGTGTGTACAAAAGTAACCAAGTAAGCAAAGAAGAGGAGTTACAGGTTTAGACAGGGGGACCAACGATAGTGTCTATTATAACGATAGGGACATGCTGTACATAGTTTAATAGGTACAGGTTATCACAACTGGAGTTTGGGATGTGGAATAAGGTAACTATATAGAATAAGTGATAGAAAGAACCGTACAAGATGGTTCAAGTTTCAGTGGTAGGGTTCGGTGATAATACAACTTCCCAGGACTTGAATGTGGAATGCAATAAAGTTTGATAGCCAAGTTTTGTGGCAGACAATTTGGTTTGAAGAACCTGTGAGCCATGTCTGTTGAGACACCAAAGTAGGCAGTTGCAAAATAAAGTAATGTGGACAAATAAAGATGCATATTTAAATGGTATTAATATGTGTTGACAGTTGAAACCACAGGATTGGATGAGCTTGCTCATGAGGAGAAAACTGAGAAAGCAGGGAAGCAGACAAAGGAAGCCACTGCTTAACAATTAAAATGAAGGGGCAGGAAGAGAAAAAGGAGATTCTTAAAGGGTCCTGTTGAAGAGTAACCAGAAAAATGACTATTGTGTTTCCAAAAGAAGGGAGAATTAGTAAAACAAATAATAAAACACTCTATTACATTTGGGGACCACAATGATTTTTACAGAATCAGGGTCAAGAGTAGTAGGAGCGGCAATCATACTACAGAAGAGTGAAGAAGCCACAAATGAAATATTATGAGCCACTTTGTTGTAAACACTTTACATACAGTTACACATTTAATGCTCAACAATAACCATATGAAATAGGTATGATCATTAGCCCCATGGTAGAGATACCAAAGCTGATTCAGGGGAAAAAATAAAATAAACAAACCATTAAGTAGTTTATCCAAGGATAACAGAGCAAAGAATAATGAAATCAGGGTTTGAACTTAGGCAACTAGGTCCAACATCTTTCCGCTTAACAACCACAAGTTACATGCCAGCATTATGTTTTACTGCTCCTCCCATCCAGAGTTGAGTCAATTTTCCGCGACCATAAATGTGTGCTGCCCTTGTGATTTCCTTTAATCAACAGAACATGGCAGAGGTAATGCTGCTTGAGTTCTACAGCCTAGGTCTCAAGAGGCCTTGCAGCTTCCATTTTCACCTTCTCAACAATTCTGCCCTGAGGCACCATGTAAGGATGCTAGACTAGTCTAGCCTATTAGCCACATGGGGCAGAACTGAAATGCCCCAGTAAAAAAACAGCGTTTGTTTCTAGACATGTGAATATGTAACCCAGCTAAAGATGTAAATGAATGACCCACATGACTGAGCTCAGGAGACGCCAGCAGAGGAAACACCCAGACAAACCATGGAATCCTAAGAATTAATAGACAATTGCTGTTTTAAGCCACTAAATTTTGGAGTGGTTTGTTATGCAACAATAAATAATTAATGCAGAAATTGGTGATTAAAAGTGTATGGCAGCCATAACAAAAATCTAAAACAGATGGCATTAGTTTGGGGACCAGGTAGTAGAATGAAACTACAAAAACGGCAAAGAGAAGTGTTAGTGGGTTCTGGGAGAACAATGAAGAAATTGCCATTGAAGGCTTGAGAAAGGGTCACCTGTATTATGTAGTAGAGAAACAATTGGTAATGAGGTTATCTGAAAAACTGGGAAGTTAAAAAATATATACCTAATGGACTTGTAAATCTAGCCAAGGAAATTTCCAGACAGAATGTCAAAACTGTCCATTGGCTTCTTATAGTTTCACATGGTAAGGTAGGAGAAGGTAGAAATAAACTGAAGTTCAAGGAATAAGAAAAATCTCCCAGAGTTATACAAGGCCCAGTATACATTAAGTGTTGGAAAATAAACCCATTTCTATTCTCCATCTTCTCCCCACTAAAGATTTTCTTTCAATAAAAAATAAATTATTTTTATTTTAAATAAAAATAAACATGAAATTAAGAGTGTTAAGATCTCAGAAAATTAAGTTGCTTCTAGTAGACCCTCAGAGCTAGGAAGAAAGAATAAAGTTCTTCTGAAAATCATTTAAGGACATTATCCCTTAGAATTTTCATGTAGTCCTCAAATAGAAGTCTGTATCAAAATTAACTGTGGACTTGTCTTTTAGATCATGGAGAAAATATCAATCAGAATCATAGGAAATGAGAAAATTTAAGAGACAGTTATCTACGAAAACACTACTAGCTTGAGCTAAAAGGGACAGTGACACTAAAATGAACAAAGGCCTCTGGGATAATTACACAGCTGCAAACAGGGGTCATTTCTTATTAAGAGAATGGGGGGTTGGAGGGGAGGAAGGGAAGAAGGGAGTGAGGACAGGAGGAAGGGAGGGAAAGTCAGTCAGTTTCTGAGGGAAGACCATGAGCCCAAGGTCTTAAGCTAAAAGCCCAGAAGGCAGGGCCAAGAAGTAAGGAGATAAATGGTTAGGAAAGGGAAACGGATCATTAAGTATCATTTCCTGTTCTAGGAGAAGGGGAAAGTGGTGACTTCTACCCAAATGGAAATCAGAATTGCCATAATTTCCACAGACCATTGACTGCTCTTTTCCTCCTTTCCTTTGTTTTTTAAGATGGAAATGTCTGTTTTAGCTATCCCAGCACTGTTTCAGCATCATGTGTTGGGAAGGAGGAGTGGCAGATCAATTACCTCTTTATTTCACAGGTCACTGGACTAAGAGAACTCACACCTGAAAAGCCTCACCCAGGCCTGATACAGATCATGAGATCAAAATCTTCAATCTTGACACCATGATTTGATGAGATTTTGGAGGGGTCTTTGGAAGCCCTAATGCATTTGCAGATAAGAATTGTATAAATAAATAATTGTGGCCATAAGACAGACTATAGGAGATTAAAGAATACCCCAAATTTTTTGCAGCTTTCCCCCACTCCTTGAATCTAGGTTGTTTTTGTAGCTAGATTGATTATTATAATGTGCTAGAAGTTACAAGTTCCGGAGTGCAAGCCACAGAGATCTTTCAAATTCCACCTTCCCCCCGTTAGAATGCTAGCTACACTCACTCATGAAGGAAGCATAGTTAGCCTACCACAGGAGAAGCCACACGGGGGATACCTCACGTCTCCCAGCCAACTGCCAGGGATGTGAGAAAATCTTAGACTATCCATCCTAACCAACTCTCTTGTTAAATATAGCCACATGAATGGGCTGGGAGAAATCAACAGAAGAAACCTCCCAGTCAACCCACAAAATCCAAAGGAACAATTGTTGTTTTAGCCCAGGAATTTTAGAGCAATTTTTGTTTAATGAAGCATTATATAACTGATATAGTGTTGCTCACTAGTGTACCCTACCTTTTAAGGTGTCTGTCTGCAAAGGTAAGAATTAAGGCTTTAGTTTCAATGATAGGTTGAATCAATGGATGTGTGTATGTGAATATTTTAGAATGGGAAGTTTGGGATACATTTGGGAGATGGGACAAAATATAACAAGGTATGAGTAAACATTTCGGAATGAAAAGGCTATTAACTATATGCAACAGAGATTTCAGAGGGAAGAGGTTATTATTATAAGCAACTATATGCCAAAAAATTTAAGAAATTTGAACATGAATGAGAAATTCCTAGACTATCAAGAAGTCATAAAAAACTTGAATAATATAATTATTAACCATATTAAATAAGTAATTTAAAACTATCCCAAATAAAACAGTCTCCCATGCCTTTATAGGAGGAGTATTTGGTATTCAATAATTATAATAGTTATTTAAACTTTAATCTCATTCTTCCAGAGAATAAAAAAATCAAGGAACACTCCCCAACAGATTTTTTTCAGACTAGTGTCACCTTAATAATAAAAACTCTAATAGGGACAGTAGAAAAAATGAAAAATTGTTCATAAATGGCCTTTCTGCTGGGTCTTCACATGGTGAAAGGGGCAAAGGAGCTCTCATGGGCTTTTTTTATAAGGGCAACAGTTCCATTCATGAGCTAATGACTTCCAAAGGCCCCACCTCCAAATACCATTGCACTAAGGATTAGGATTCAACATAGGAATTTTCAGGGGGCACAAACATTCAGTCCATAGTAAGCAGGATTCAAGTTTACATTTACGTATATTAAATTTCAGACATAATGTGGATTAAGCAATTAGATATACAAGCCAAGGGTTCAGGGAAGAGGTCTAGAAGTAACATTTTGTGAATCATCAGGAAATAGATGGCTTTTAAAACCCTGTGACTGGATGATGTAACCTTAGGCATGTGTGTAGACAGAATATTTCCAAGGACTAAGCCCTAAGGCCCTCCAATATTTGAGAAGAGAGACAGAAAAGTGAGGAGAAAACAGCCAAAGAGTTTGAGGATGACTGGCTCAGGAGTATAAATAACCACAGGAGCATTCAGTCCCTGGGCTCTCTGCTAAGCAGGTGCTAAGAAATGAGTGATCAAGTGTGTCAAATGTTGCCATTATGCAAAAACAAGATAATTAGTTAAAATTGCCCCTAGAATACCGGTGGGGTAAACTTGGATAAGAGCTGTTTCTGTGGAGCATTGAAAGTAAAATGAAGCTGACGAGAAACATGAAAAGGTGAGGACACCAGAAACCTAAGCAATTTTCCATTTCACTAAAAGGAAATACAGTGACAATTGAAATTCCCTTGAAGCTAGAAACTTTACTTCTTAATACTTCTCAATTTTGCTTCTGGTAATGGTCATATTACTTAGCCCCTGGCTCATTGGGTGTTTTGGATCAACAGTTCATGAATGTATTTTGTGAGTCATTTGACTTTGTTCACCAAGAGTAGAATAGTTTACAATCCATTTTTCATTTCCTCCTCTCTATCGAATCAAAATGTTCTTGGCATGCACAGTTCTAGGAAGCCACCACGGCACTGGGCACCAGTTTCCTTAGGGGAAACTTCAGCAATCAGCGGCTCGAATCAGCTGCCAGCTGTAACAGGAACAATATTTTAGCTGCAGAGCTGAAGCCAGTTGGAGAAGAGATCTTGAGCTCATTATTCTTTCAAGGATGTTGATGGTAGTGAACTAGCCATTGCTTTCATACTATTTCTTCCAAGATTTGCAGTAATCATAGCTAAGGCATTTTCACACCATACAATTTATACTCAATTGTCTTTTGAAAAGAGATTGGGTATGCAGCCCACAAAATACACCACGTTGTTTTCAAGACCTTCACATTTGTGAATTTAGTAAATGCGGCAGCTGAATTTTTTTCTTAGCATTTATACAGCATTATCAACTTTATCTGTCACTAACTTTCTACTTAACGACCCCAATGATTCTTCTCCTGGTTGTTTGCTTCTTTTATTGATCTCTCTTTTCCAAAGCCATAGGCAGTACCAAGCACAACAAACAATTTAAGGTCTTTATTTGTCTCTTGAGTCAAACAGTTTAAAATCCATGTGATGATATTATCTCTTCAGCCCATAAACTTTGTAGTGGGCCTGCCTCAATAACACAACTTGATGTTCTCAAAGCATAACCTCATTCTAATTTCTTTGTCTATTGCCATACAAGAGCCTGCCTTAGTTGCCCACTACATTTGTTCTATCATTTTCAGATTTGTTAAACAGTGGCATATAAATGTTTGTTGGCTTTAATTACCCATATTATACATTCTTATGCATTTATTGCAAAATATACATTAAATATAATCATAGCTTCCTTATCTGTGGTGTGCCACTGTAAAGGTTGTCTGAGGTATTGTTTATTCATGTTTAGTTATATCCCAGGGTTTACAATTTGTTATCCTGCAGAATTCAGTAATGTTCTAATTTTCTAGCTATTTTCTAACTACATGAGGATTTTTGTAGGATCTCTTTATGCTTGTAACTCTGAAATAAAATATTTAATCTAACAATGAAGCTTACTTTACTGAACATCATATTTTATGTATCCTCTCACATATAGCTGCTACTAAACATTTTAATAAAGTTCTTTTTCTTTTTTTTCTGGGAGTTATTTTTATTTTCATTACAAATGGCATAAAGAATTCTCAAAATGTCTTGGACTAGGGCTAAAGAACTTCCTGGACTTGACATTCCTTTGTATACCAGACTTAGATTGTATACCATGCAAGGAATTGGCGATTAAGTAATGAAAAACACAGACACAGACTCTGCTCTCACAGACCATTAATCAAGGATGCAACCAATAGAATTGGTAGAATGAATGATAGCAGAGGTACAGGATGCCAGCCAATCTCTTAAGTTAGAATTTTCTCCATCCTTCATTCCAGTGCTCCTCATGACTACATGGTAAAATACTATTCATCTAGAACTTGTATTATCTGCGTTTAAGGGCCTTATATTAAAGGAATGAGACATAGATGTTTGATGAGCAGTAGGTATATGAAGGGTGAGAGCTTGTGAAAGAGCAGTAGGAACAAGCCATATATAACTCTGACAATTTCAGGATTTTACTCAGTATTAGAACTATTGGGGTTATATTATTTGAATTCAAGGAAGATACATTTAGTGTAATGGTTTTCCATGCCGTAAGATCCCCATCTTTCACCTGTCATCCTGAGATCATTTCAAACCTGTATGCCAACTTTTGCCTCTGAAACATGTGCCTGTATTAATAGCTTGTTCAGAATATTCTCTAGTAAATCTAGTTACTTTAATTTGCAATAAAGAGTAAAAATGAACATGCCTCCACCAATATCACTACCCTGAATTCAAAATTTGTAGAATTTGTGGGAGGAAATGGACAGAGAAAATTGTTTCATACTACTCACCCAAGATTCACTCCATGCTTGGTTGGGAATATAATATACCAGGCCAAGAAGAAGTGGCATATAAAGGCCAGATAAACCTGCAGAGGCAGGATAAAGGGTGGTTCAAAAATGAATAAAGTGAAAGGTGCAATTAGATGGGCAATATGCACAGAAAGCTCTGACATTAAATATTTAACCTAACTACAGAAAGCGTCCAGAGCACAGCATTCAGGATTTCTGGGAAAAGAAAGCACAATAGCTTCTGGCTTTCAGGGGTAAGGGTCCTATCTTGGTACCAAAATAATGATTCGGCCCTTAGAGAACATGGCTGAACCTGTTAACTGAAACACGAGCTTAGCCTAATAAAACAGAAAATAAATGATCTCAAAGGAAGCAGCAATGAAACTGAAATGCTAAAGTGATCTCAAATTTTAAAAATTAGGGAATTGGCGAGGAGATTCAAGATAAAGGGAACTCAAGAGATGACGTGTAATGAATACCACTAAATAGTTTGCATAAAAGACAAGGCTTTGAGCTTTGTTACACAGTTGTCTGAATGGCTGTCAGTCTATGGAACTGACAAATTTCTTCCCAATTTCAAGTGACTAAAGCTATATCACAGCACCAATAACTTTAATTGTGTAAAAAGGACTCTTGGAAGAACAATCTGAAGTCCATTTATAAAACTCTCTATATGATTTCAGTAAATATTGATCTGATTCTATCATAATTATAAAGGGTTTGAATTATAAAGGGTTTGAATAAACTAACAATTATTTCAAATAAGTCATTTCTTTCTCAATTCTTAGATCCCTTGAGCAGTTTCTTTTGTGGTCCTTCCGGACTTGACATTCCCATTATTCATTTTTGGACACTTGTTTATCCACTTTTCCCTAACTTTCTTCCTGTTTATAGATCTTACCAAGTTTTAGAGTCTAGAGTGCTTTGAATATAATGACTGATTATACTTCCATTCCTGGAAACAATATTGGGTATGCCAGTCACAGTTCTCTTTACCCTTCAGGGAGAAATATTTGATCTTATCATTTCCTGAAATTTATCTCTTTTTAATTTACAAATGATTACAAATAGCTAAGCTTCTACTTCAGGGATTTGATGATGTCTCTACTTAAGAGCCCAGATCTACTATTTGACTCTTTATCTGTTTTCCCATCAATGAAACACTTTACTTTTACTAAAGTAAATATGATATATTAGCACAAGATTGATATAATTCATTAAGTGAATTCAATGAAACTGCAATTTGCCTTTTACTGTTATTTCCTTCCATGTTTTTAAAACCTGTTTCCTAAAAAGCCAGAGAAAGAAAAGTGAAAATAACAATTTAAACCAAAAACTGGATATCTGTACCATTTATAATAGTTTATGATTTTTACATATTTAAGTATTAAACTCATTATTATCCTGATTGTTTGTTAGTACTCATAACACTTATCTCAAATTCTACATACTGTATCTTTAAACTTGTTTTTGCCCTAAGGTTCTCCTTTTGAGATGGCGTAATATTACTGTAATTTTTAATTTTATTTATTTTTAGGAGACTTTTTATAAAAGTTTATTTGAGCTGTGAATGAAAAAAAGGGGCCACATAATAAACCTGAGCAGCTCAGGGTAGGTCTGCATGGTGGACCTTATAAACCCAAAGACCGAAATTAACTACATAGAATGGTCTGAACATAAAAATTCCTAACTATGAGGAGTCATGGTCAGTAGTCACATCCTTGGCCTGTAGCTTCCTTGACAAAGGTCAATCTTTACCTAAGTGAGCCTGTCTATTGTCTTTTTTGCATCTAAGATAACATGCCCTTGGAATGCCAGTAATCCCTTTTTCCGGACCCCTCAGGGCACAGCCCCCCACACTAGAGAAAGAAACTACAGAATCTCTCATTGTTGTTGTCCCTTGATTACCATCTCTATGTTCTGTAAAAAGGGAACTATTAACTATCCTGCACCCACCTATGAAAAGAAGTTCATGTCTCTCCAATTTACTTTTATCCAATCCCAGAGATTTCCCCACTTTGCTTTCTCTCACCCCCTTCATCTACCACCGATGGATTTCATGTAACCCTCCTCCTTTGATTCTGTGTATAAAACAAACTGCAAACTGCCATTTTCTAGGATATTTTCTCAATCCCGCAATTGTCATCAGTTTGGCTCAAATAAACTCTTGTAAGATTTCTCTTAGGCTGGATGTTTTTGTTGTTGTTGTTGACAGAACCAAACTGAAAACATATGCTGGGGAGCAAGATCTCAAAAGCTGTCTATTGTAATTTTTAAAATGACAATTTTAAATTTACCTTTAATATGAGTAAGAATGTTTAATGTTTTAAAATATTTCTAGTGATTATATTGATAAAAATGGGAATTTGCTCTGATCCCCAAAGGGCTTGCTCTTGCTCTTAAGTGTGCTGGACTATCACAAGAGTTGAGTTCTCAGAAGAAGCCTATGATCAGACTGATAATTACTATGTATTTAAACTGCCTTAAGGGTTAATTCAGTTAATCAATCATGTAAAAGTATTTTGTCTTTCAATGGAATACAGTCCTAGGCTGACTAAGAGATACATTCTGAGAAAAAAAGTCATCAGGCGATTCTGTCCTTGTATGAACATCACTTACACAACCTAGATGGTATGGCCTGCTACACACCCAGGCTGTATGGTACAGCCTATTGATCCTAGGCTACAAGTATATTACTGTACAAAACAAGAGATTAAATCAAGCACAAGAGAAAATGATGCCATCAAAACAAGTGGTAAATAGGAGATGTATGAGGCTGCTGCCTGCGTAACCCAGCTTAATGTTTCACAGTCAACTTTTTTATAAGTAGAAAGAGTACACTTTAAAATAATGATAAAAAGTATGGTATATTAAATTCATAAAACCAGTAACACTGTCATTTATTATTATTACCAAGTATCATATACTGTACATAACTGTTTGTGCTATACTTTTATACAACTGCTGGCAAAGTAGGTATGTTTACACCAGCATCACCACAAACATGAGTAATGCATTGCACTACAATGTTACATTGGCCAAGAAGTCAGTAGGCAAAAGGGATTTTTCAGCTTCATTATAATTTCATGGGACTACCTCCATATATGCAGTCCATCTTTGACCAAAACATCATTATGTGTCATGTGACTGTATGTATAAAACCAAGTACTGCTCATTTGAGATATTTCTAAATGTTACTTCAGTGATTTTCAGCCTTGCACAGAGTTCTACCTATCAAGGGAAATGTCCATTCCTCCGAAAATGAAAATAGCTCATTTTTATAATCGATATAATAATAGGTGTTCTGGACCTAGCCACACCAGCTTGCCAGAGTCATTCATGTGCATTTTCTGCTAATTCTTCATTCTATACTATTATATTGGTAGCTTGGAACTGGCCCTGGTGAGAGTATTTACACTAGAGATCAACAAATGCTTCAAACAAGGACTTTTGTTTTTGGAGAGCATGTTGTTAAATATTTATCAGCATTGTTGATAAAAAGCTCAAAACTGAAATATATAAAGTAGAAATACATATTATAGATGGTAAAACTTCCCCTCACATCTCATCACCTAGGAATTATCTGTTAATATTTTATTATATTTAACCTTCAATAAAGTGACATAGTAAAAATTTCTGTATTACAGGAATAAAAAAGTTTGAAAACTCTAGTGAAATAATTGATTCAGACAGAAGGCAGACTCCAATAGCCAGAGTTCTAATATGGCCTCCCATATTTTTCCTCCTTGATGTACATAGGCCATATAACACCCCTCTCCCCTTAATTTTGGTAGGTATCAGTGAATATGCTGGAATACCACACCCATGACAAGGTTAATAATCAGTTGAGTTGGAGTTAATCAAAAGGGGGATTATCCTGGAGGAGCTAACCTAATTAAATGAGCTTTTTACAAGAAGAGGACGTGTCAGAAGCTCTCTTGCTGGCCTGGAAGAAAGCAAACAGTCATGTTGCAAACTATCTGAAGGAAACCATCTAATATAAACTTGCTGGCAGCCTTGAGAGCTGAGAGTGAGCCCCGGGGGAAACAACCAGCTAAACAAACAAACATGACCACAGTTCTCAATTCTACAATCACAAAGAACCAATTCTGCCCACAACATGAATGATCTTAAAAGAGGACATCAAGCTCCAGATGAAACCTCAATCCAGGTTAATATCTTGATTTCAGTCTGTGGGACTAAGCAGAATACTATATTTTATCAACAGGTGCCGAGTTAAGCTGCTAAATTTGTAAGGATCTGTTACTTAGCAACAGAAAACTGGTAGAAGCAAGACATGGTAACAACCAAAGTGTCCTCTGATAGGTGACTGGACAAAGAAGACGTGGTATAGGGCCAGTCGAGTGGCGCATTGGTTAAGAGTTGACTTGGGATGCCAGCTCTGAGCAGCAGGGCCCCAGTTTGGATCCCACATGAGAGCCAGTGATGCTGTGCTCTCTACAGCTAAGATGGTGAACAACAGCTCGACATGGACCTGGGCTGTTGTGAGTCCCCAGCAACTGAGTAGGCTGCAGCCCCTGCTGCAGTGGGCTGCCATAAGCTACCATGTGTGATCGGCAGCCAGCCTGAGCAGCATCAGCCAGTGTGAACTGCCATGAGCCACCGTAAGAGGCCGTCTAATGGCTGGCGAGCGACAGCCTCACTCAGGAAGAGTGCAATGATGGCACGAACATGGGCCAGTGAAGCGATGTCCTCCACAACTAGACTGAAGAACAAAAGGACAGCAACTTGTCTGTTCCCCTTCCCTGATTCCCCAATGCTGTTNGTGAGTGGCCGTCCAGAGGCCAGCGACCGATCTGCCTCGCCTGGAAAGAGCGCAATGATAATACCAACATGGGCCAGTGAAGCGGCGTCCTCCACAATTAGACTGAAGAACAAAAGGACAGCAACTTGTCTGTTCCCCTTCCCTGATTCCCCAATGCTGTTCCCCTCCCCCAACTCCCCAATAAAATCTTTAAAAAAAAAAGTGTGGTGTATATATACATAATGGACTACTATTCTGCCATAAGAAAAGATGAAATAGTGCCATTTGCAGTGACATGGATAGATCTTGAGATTATTATGCTAAGCAAAATAAGTCAAACAGAAAAAGTCGAGAACCCTATGTTTTCACTGATATGTGGGATATAAAATTGAAAATAACAAATGAACAAGACAAACAAATGAAGAAACAAAAACTCATAGATATAGACAATAGTTTAGTAATTACAAGAGGGTAAAGGGGTAGAGGGGTGGTAGATGAGGGTAAAAGGGATCAAATATATGGTGATGGAAGGAGAACTGACTCTGGGTGGTGAACAAACAATGTGATATATAGATGATATATTACAAAATAATACACCTGAAACCTAGATAACTTTACTAGCAAATGTCATCGCAATAAACTTTAATTAAAAAAAGTAAATTAAAAAAATTTAAAAAGCATGTTTTTTTGTTTTTGTTTTTGTTTTAACTGAGCCATCCTGCCACCTGTTGGCAGCTCAGTGGCAACTCAGCTCAGGCTGGACTCGAACCACTGTTGCTCAGAGCTCACATTCTTGAGTGAGCTCTTAACCAACTGAGCCACTCAGCTGGCCCTTGGAACATTTTTTATGGTATGGTCACTGATTGGGACAGAATGAATGAAAGAGAATGCAACTATAGGGCTTTTAAGGATGAATCTTCAAATTCCTCCTGAGGAAGGATAAAGGGTTTCAAGGTCTAGGACTGACTACATAGACAGGTTATTGAATTCGGCCCCTAAGAAGCTTTGATGGTTGAATAGAAAGCAGCACAATCTCTTGCCATTTGGATTCCCAGGACTGCAACTGAATAGGATAGAGACAGAGAATAGACCTCAGCCTGATGAGATTCAGCTCTCTGTTGGTGAGGTCAGTGCTTTGGATTTGATTTCAGTGGTGCTGGTAAAAACCCACCAAAAAACTCCCATCTAAAGATCCGTTATGAGGAGCCCTATGTTTGAGATTGAAACAGAGGTATGTGAGTTACCACAACTACCATATGGGAAAAGAACTTGCTGGACTGGGCCTGGAGCTGATCAAACTAGACTCTAAAATACTGAAATCAACTATTTACCCCATTAGGACTTGAGCTTACAAGGAATGAAAGCAACTGTAATGAAGGCAGACAATGTCATCTTTTTTCCAGGATCCAAAATTCCCCCATCTTATTACATGGCCTGATGCAAGGCAAGGAGAGTAAATCCTAAAAAAAATGCTGATGGCAGGCTTTTCTTTTAGTTAGTTGGATGGGTTTAATTTTAAATGCACAAATAATGATGTGACCTCTAGTTTAATGGAGAAACTTACATCTATTTATGAATCCATAATTTTGTATCTTGCTTTGTTAACTTAAAATTCCTTCTATAGTCAAGTTGATGTATAACATACTTCCTTTGGAATACATTTCTAGATTTTTTGTTTTTTTCTGGACAAAGGATGTAGAAACATTTTAAAACTCTAGATATGATCAGCAAAATTGTTTTTAAAAAACATGGTATTAAAATTACATAACACACCAGTAATGCTCATTTTATAGTATCATCACCAGCACTGAGTACTGTATATTTTATCATTAGACAAGCAAAATTAGTCACCTAATGGTTTGAATTGGCTTTTCTTTGATACTTTGATATAAGAAATGCATTTAATATTAATTTCTTTTTCTAAGAAATCTAATGAGGCATTTATATTTTTCTTTTATTAATTTTTAAGAATTTTGCTGAAGTATTAAACTTGGAGAGGAAGAAAAACAAAATATGTCAAGATACTTTTTTGTTTACTATATATATAAGGCAGCAACAGGCATATTTAAAATAATAACAATATGAATTTGAAGGGATGACCTATCAATGGCTAACATAATTTGATAACTGAAATTTTTGATAATCTGTAAGCCTCTGGCAAGTCTACTTGACATCATTAAAGCTTATGTATGTAGAACTTGGTGCATACCTGTGCCCTTCACTGTATCCTGCCAACTTTGTAAAAAGAATAAAGAGAGAATCCCTCACATCAATGAATGAGTCACCAATATCAGGCTTTATGAATGCAAAGATAGGGGATAATTATTATTGGTTGAGGTTTGTAAGCCAGAGAACGGGGTTAAATATTCCTTTTATTAAATTGATCTTCATCAGATTTTATAAATGTATTTTTTCCAACACATCTACAAGTGTGTTAATTTAACTGAAATAACTAAAGTGAGAAGCATAGGTATGACCTTGATAATATGAATGGAGTAAATGAAATAAGAAGCAGATGTGTTAACTCATCAAGGAAGACAAAAGCAGGGAATGTTGGATGGAGTTGGATACTGCTAGACTGATTTGGGCCCATATTGGGAGATGGAAGCTCTTGTGGAATCCTGGTTTCTTATTTCCAGGCGAAAAGTAATAGTAGTAGCTCTTAGGAGTAAGGAATGGTTTATTGCATTACAAAGTCATCAGTTAACCTTACAAAAAATGGCCCTAGTCAAAGTGTTATGATTTATAGTTCTTCCTAGATCCCAACACACAGATGAATTGATTAATCATTACCATCCCTAGGAAGGGACATGGGGAAGTGCGAGGTAAACTAGTGAAATCGGCTGATAGGGATGGTGTGGAAAGTTGTATGTAGCCTGAAGGAGGCAAGGTGTCTCGTCCTGAAATAGCCAGAAAGTGACTCAGTTAGAATTAGGAGTGATCTAATGTCTCAGCCTTCTTCTCAGGTGACAACACGTAAGTCTTCATTCTTATAAATCATCTAAGATTTTTCAGTTGGGATTCTACATTTGGGTCTCTTCCATGTAAACAACTACAATCATTTACAAAAATACAAACTGAATCAACACAGAAAGTGTTTGCCATGGGGAACTGCATAGAATATATAGCTTAAATGAAACCCCAGACAGAAATAAGATTTAGTTTTTCTCTTAAGTAAACATGTCCAGAATACAAATGGTACGATAGTGTGAACCTAAATGGAGGCCTCTTTGAATAGTACATACCTGCTTTAATTGCAAACCACCTATTCTATAGTGAAACTTTTTTCTTGAGGACAATGGCCTACAGTGGTGTGGTAGATTTATTACTATTAGTAAATATTCATTCACACACCCTTATCCCTCTCACAGTTGGAGTAAAATTTCCAACCTAGTGATACAGTTCTTAACTAGTGACATATTTTCATCAATGGAATGTAAGTGGATTTGACATACGAGCACGTGTGTACTTCAACTGAAGGAGCTTTAAATGTGATTGTAGGGTTTGTCTTAATCTCTTGCTAGTTCCCATTGCCAAAAAAAAATGGGAACATCCTAAATAGTGTCCTCTTTTTCAGACCTGGTCTTACAATGGAAGATTACTTGAGCAAATTCAAGTTGAACAAAGCAGAGTCACAGCAACCAGATATAATCTGCTGTCATCAACACTTAACAGAGGTAAGGACTAAATGTCTGTTATTGTAAAACATTCAGAGTATGATTTTTGTTCTTGTTGTTTGGCAGCAAAGCTGATAAATACAACTGGGAACTTAAGCATTGGTTAAATAAATTAATAAACATCTCTTATAAAGTATAATTTTTAGAAAAACAAATATAAATGCACATTAACTATTGTTTGTGGTTTTTAAAAATATTTGAGTCAATGTATTCCTAATAATTCTTTCTTTACATTATAATTCCTGAATAATGGTTCTTCCAAGCATAATTATGAGCAGAATTTTAATTTAAAGGAAATAGGGATGCTATTCAAATAGTGGCCAATTTTTCATAAATACTGTGGCTCAGTCATGAATAGTAATGAAAAACATATTATTTTTAGAGAGAAAACATTCAGATATTACTTCATTAAAAAAATAATAAAATAATAATAAATGCTATGATAATATTAGCCTTATTTCCAATATTTATCAGCCTACATGACTTCCAATTAGCTTTGAAACTCAAAATTGAATGAATGTCCTTCAGGAGAGTGATGAGCATATGCAGATTCATATTAACAATGACTCTGTTCATTAGTTAACAACTTTATTCAAGTCACCTCCAGGGTGATTGTACAAACTTCAAGCCAATTTTATGACTTTAAAATCATGAACACAAACATAGGGTGCCAAAATTCAAACAATATCATAGTTTTTAGATTATAAATGTTTAGATAGGAAGATAGTAAGGAAATCTAATCAAAATTCAATATAAATTATAAGAACATGTGCAAATCAAGCAACTGGCATTAATCTGAACAAGGCCTCAGATTTTGTTTCCAGTTTCAGTATTTGCATTAATTATGTATTGGCACTTTATTTTTTATGCATGAGAACAGAGAGAGAGATACCAATCCAACTGTGTATCATAATTGTCCTTTAAGAAGCGAAAAACATTTCAGAGAAAATATTCTGAAAGATTAGGGGGGCCACTTTAGGTTTATGCCTGTGTGATTATCTTTATGTCATTTTCCCACATTCACTGCTGAACTGATCTGCAATATTACTATTTTATAAATTCTAATTTTCAATTTGTTCAGTGAAGATGATCCTGTGCATACTGGAATTAGCTTTCTATTTTCAAGAAAGTTTTTGAGACTTGTGATTCAATTATTTTCAAAAATGCACACGTTTTTGGTGTCATTGTCTTCAACCGTAAGATGACAATGTTTTAAATATGTCATTAAAATGCATCTTACCTGATTTGTAGAGGGAATAAATATTCAAAGACATTATCCATGTAATCCTATTAAAGCAGAGTTTGCAAGGAAACGTTTAGCATGCTCTTGAATCTTTGAAGCTCATGATGGTTGTAAGCCATGCTATAGCTCTGTTGTTAAATTTTCCCAAAGCAGTTAAAGCTAATGGCAGTAACAAATGAATCACTGTAAATCCAGGAAAGCATCAAGCCTGCTTAATTCCTGAAGCATAAATTTTAATCATTGAAATAGAATTTTTTTCTGTTTCCTTAGCTAATCTTACTTTCTTTTGTTTTTCCCCAAGAGGATTTGATGTTTTGTTAAGAATGAAATCAATTACAGTACAACTGCAATTTATAAGGGATTTAGCCCTAGACAGAAGTCACTAAGATGAAAAAAAGGTGTTTCAGTTTGTTTGTCAAGCAAAAGTCTCTCTTTCTCTCTCTCTCTCTCTCTCTCTCTCTCTCTCTCTCTCTCTCTCTCTCTCCCTCTCTCCCTCCCTCCCTCTGTCTCTTTCTTTTGGTCTGTATTTCCGTTGAGGGATTTTTGGTAAATCAAGCACATAGAACTAAAACTCAGCTATGGAGTTATTTCCTGAATGTCCTTTATTGCTTTTTTGGAAGCCAAAAATCTGCTGTATATAATTTATACAATTTAACTGGAATTCATATATGTATTACATAGATTCGTTGTGTCTGATGTAACCTTCATATCATTTCTATCAGAACCCTCTGGGCTGTTTGTCAAAAATTCAGACTCCTAGGCTCTAACTAAAACTCACTCAATCAGGATGCCCACAACCCATATCTGAATATTTAACAAGGTCCTCAGGTGACTCTGAAGTTTGAGAACCACTGTTATAAATGAAAAAAATAGCTGAATACATAGACTTACTGACTTTTTTTTAATCCTCTCTCCTTTTCATTAGGCTTTCTTTGATTTGCTATAACTGTGCGTATATCTTCTAAGTTGAGCTTCACCTTTCATCAACAGAATTATATAGCACTGCTGGGTAAATCTAAAGTAAATTAAATTTGTGCCTTAAGGTATTAAGCCTTATTTTTCTTATTTCATTGAATTTGTTAGGTTTGTTATGTTTCCAAATTCATTTCTTTATTTTTTTTGTAGATTATCATACTTGTACTTATAGGATGTCATATATTAGTGAATGGAGAAATTGTTTATACTGGTCTTTTATGAATTTAAGGCCTTTTCTGCTAAGAGTATGAACACAATTAAATTAGAGTTTAATTAGGGTATCTGAAATAATATCTGGGGAAAAAAGTATATTTTTGAAAAAAAGAACTTGTTTGTTTCACATTTTAAAGAAAACTACATTCAAGTCAGAGTACCAAAAGAAAAAATACAAGGCAAAAGAACAGTAATAAAATAATGTGTGCTGGAACACAAATCCCTAATGCACAAATGGGCAAAATCTTCAAACTACCCCATATTTTAGCCCAGGAATAAATGACGCATGTGCACATGTACAACATGATTCAAATTAAATTGGTATTGATTTAATGCAGCACATGTCACATTAGTAGATTGAATTAATTAGTATCTCCTAAATTTCTACCTAAATTACAACAAATGAAAAGTTTATAGATTGACAAATCTGGTTCAACAAAGAGGAGAAACTCCAGAAAACTACTAAGTTAGGTAAACAGGCATTATAGTACATGTATTAATCATGACACACACACACACACACACACACACACACACACACACATACACACACACAAACACACACACAGGCACATATATAAAAGTCAGTGAATTTTCTTAATAATCCCTAGGACAGACTTTTCAATGATGAGAAACAAAACATAAAAGTAACTTTGTGAAGACCTTAGCAAAAAAAAATGACTCCTAAAAAACGATCACTGTACTTTAATTCTTGGTTATGGTAAACAATAATAGACCTTGCTAAGACTACTCTCCATCTCCATAGCTGGTATCATTCTTTTAAAATTTCTGGCTTCCTTTAACTCCTCACTTTATTATGTCTCTTTTGATATGACTTATATAATATAGAAATAATATAGTTCCCCACCAGCCTTTCTGCAATCCTTTATATCTGCACTATCACTGAAAAATGGTCACTGGATGTTTATAAATACTTAAGTCACATTTATTAAACTCATTTCTTAATCTATCACTAATTAAACATATGGAAATAACATAAAATGTCTAGATCTCAGTTTCTTTCCTCCTAAAATAAATGTGCTTATCTCTTTCATGTCTAAGCTTCCTTCCAACTAAAAAATTACATAAGTCTATGGGGCAGTCTGTGCCATGACTGAAACAGCACTGACTTCAGAGGAGCCCATCTCAATCTGATTTAGCAAATAATTTACTGCCTCACAAAACCGACATGTCTCAAACCAGGTGCTTGAATGATCTAGTTAAAGCTCTCTCTCTTCCCATCTCTCTATTTTTCTTTGCATTGCTTTGTTTTGAGAAAGATGTCTCCAAATGATGGCAATGACGCCAAGCAGTAGTGCTAGCCAAACAGCCTAGTGGTTTATCAACTTCAACAAAGAGAGACTGCCTCTTCTCCAGAGTTCCCTGCACAAGTCTGAGAGCTTAGTCTCATTGGCTTGTACCCATTTTTGATTAATCATTGTGGCTGTGAGACGAGATACGGCTTGTAAAAAAAGGACTTACTGGCTCTGCCTAAAATTGGATATCCATCCCTGCAGCTAGGAGCAAAGAGAAACCCCAATTAAAACAGAGGAGCAGTATGACTATTCAAAGGAAAAATAGCATGCTTTTATCAGAAAAACAGGGATTGGATGCTGAGCAGGTAAAAACAAAAGCTGTCTAAAGTATTCTCTCAAACATTTAATGATAACATTTAATAATGATTCTTGATTAGGTTTACTTAAGCAAGCTCTTCTCAAGTATTTTAGTCTCAGGATTCCTTTAGACTCCCAAAATTGTTGAGAACCTCCAGGAATTTTTATGGATGTGAGTTGCATGTATTGATATTTACCATACTAAAAAGTTGAAACAGAAAACTTAAAATTATTTAATCATTAATTTCTATAAAATAACAATAAACCCATTATCAACATAGCTAGTGTGTTTTTTGTGAGAAATAACCATATAGTCAAAAAAAAAAAAACATAAGAAGAATGATTGTTTTACACTTTCAAATTTCTTTAATGTTTCCAGATGGCTGGGTTCTCAAATCATTTCTGCATTCAATCTGTGTTTTAATGAAAATCTGCCCTCACACAAAGAAGAAGTTGTAAATGGAAAGAAAGAGTATTTTTAAAGACTTTCAGGTAATTGTGAATAGTAATATATCAAATATTATACCCAATTGATATTATACTCAAACTTGACAAATAGTTTCTTAAAAGTCGTAACCTGGAATCCAGAACTGTACCAATGAACTTATTTATTCTGCTCTATTATAAAACATAGGTCTAACTTGTAGCTTAAATGGATTTTTTATCCATGCAGAATTTTGAAATTTTAAAAATCATGCATTGTTCATTTGGAAAATGTTAGTTCATGGTGGTATGCAGCAGAAACGCTTTGTGTATACTTCCCATTTCATCACACAGAATATTAAGGAGCATGTACTCAAAGGTAGGCATTTAATACAAATTATAATATTTTTGCTTCACCAAGGACAAAAGTTCTTAATGAAACTGCATTTTTTTTCCTTGTGAGTGCCTGGCAGTGAATAACACAATGATGATTAGTATACTTGGAGTTTTGTACCACTTCTTAGATTCAGGCAAAAGCATAAAAAATTTTACCACTATTGTTTTTGCACCATCAATGAAAAAAAGACAAATGACTTCTTATAATTTCTTAGCATTATGATGAAAATTCCTTTACCTTTAGGTCGCCTGAATGAATCCTGGAAGTCCGAATTGGTCCAAGTACCACACTTTAAAAACTAAACTGCTGCCTTGAAATTGTATTGTTTCTTTTTTTTGGGGGGGGGGGTAAGAGGGGAGGCTCATAGCACTTATTTTATCATGCCCTCTTAGATACACAAAATTTTGTTAGCATCTGTGTGAAAACAGAGTCATGTACGCGAAAGTGAATTTTACACTGTTACGCACCTTACAAGTTTAATATTATTATTTTCATCATCATTATTACTATGAATAACATCTTGAATAAACAGTTTCTCTGGTGTGGTTTGACTAGTACACACTTGAGGAAGAGAAACACTGTTCGAGTAATGTCACCAAAATTCTAGCACTGTACTTACATTAAATTCTAGCAGCTTTTTCACAACACTGACATACTGAATCTGTGATTAACATAAAAGATCAGGGGGGGTTGAGTATGTATGAAATTCTAAGTGTCCTCTAGTCTACATTCCTACAATTAATTTTTTTCTTAACATGCACCATTTTATTTTAGTTTAATAATTGGAAAACTGAGTTGTTTCCTTGTGATTGAATCCCTGACTTGGTCACCCAGGAGATTTCTAGTCTTTGGAGGACCAGTTCTATAATCTCCACCAGAAATCATACACTGTTCAACTTCCAGTCTAATAAAATAGCTTCTTTTAAAGGTACAGACAACCCTCACACACATACTCTCACAGATCCACGGAGTAAAAACGAGGAGACTATAAAGACAGTCTATTGTCTGTGTTAAGTACCTAAAGCTCAATGGCATGTTTAGAATCCCCCCACCATATTTTCTCATGGTCCTTTAGTTCTCATCCCGTTGTCCTTTGCCTTCGAGCAGGTTCTTTTTATAGTTTACTAAGTCACTAACCTTGGAGAAGCTTTCAAAACTTTTCTTGTATTTTACTCATATAATGTCTCAAAAATTAGATGAAGTTATTTTTGTATCTTCTCTGTTTCTATGTTCTCTTTAAGACCCTAGCCACCAAATATTAACTTCACCCAATAAACAATCAATAAATCTTTCCCCATCCACTGATTCTCTGGCACAACCTAGGCCAACTTCAAGAGAATACAATCTTCTGGGTCACCTAACATCTAAGTATTTGGAAGCACACAGATTATTTATATGTAAGCACTATCCTGAAATAATGTAAACACAATCTGCCACTCTGAATAGGTATTCTGAAATATAAATAATCCTGGAAAACAAAATCTAAATGAAATTAAAATAGGAAGTATCATAGCTCTGCTACTTACACTGATTTTCAAATAGATGGATCCACATTTAAAAAATTAATTATGAAAACATGTTTAATGAACTATGTATAAGGTCATCTATGGAAAGAGAGATAAGAGTAACTGTACATTGTAAAATTCTGACAAACAATACCTTAGCCGGGTGATCAAGGTTTATGTCATCAATGATAAGTGATATTGACAGTGTACACCTTTGGCAGGATGTGATGAGAATGTCCCTTTACCTCTGTGGTCTTCCTCCCCAAAATCCACAGCCACAGTCTAGTCATGAGAAAAACAGGTAAATCCCAGTTGAGGGACATTCTACAAAATATCTAACCAGCACTCCTCAAAACTGTCAAGGTCATCAAAAACAAAGTTAAGAAATTGCCACAGTGAAAGGAGTCTAAGGAAACAATGAGTAATGGCAGTATGGAATCTTGAATATGACCTTGGAACGAAAAAGAAGATATTAGGTCAACATTATGAAAACACGAATTCAGTATGGATTTTAGTTAGTAAGTAATAATCTTTGGATCATTAATTCGTATTGTGACAAATGACTATATTGAGGTAAGATAGGAGAAACTGAGTGCAGGATATATGGGAACTTTGTACATCTTTGTAATTTTTTTATAAATCCAAAACTACTCAAAAAATTTTTTAAAGTTTATATTTTTTAAGGCATGGTTAACAGTTAAGGAACAAAGGAGGGACCATTTGTTTCAAGTTCAAAATACTAGGGAAAAATCATAAGTGCACTGTTGCAAAACCTTACACATTATTATTATTTTTTTGGTCAGAATATGGGGTGAAATAAAGGTCCAAAGATTATGACATGAAATTTAGATATGAAGAAATTCTGAAGGATAGTCCATAAATGATGATAGTTGCAGCCAAAGAATGTAAGAACATTCAAATATAACTGGAAGGTATTTACTGAATTCACTTTTAAGCAAATCTATAGGTTATTTTTTAGAAATAGCCTGTGGACATCATGCTTTCTATAAAAGGGAAAACAGAAGATAATTGTAAAAGTGCTCCATGGATTGATTAATTGACCTTTTCACAAACAACACACTTGATATCTGGTACGTTTATATATAAAAAACATATGTGAAAGCTTATTTTTAATGGAAGATTTCATACTTAATCTTAAAGAGGAGTTAACGCTTTTAACACTTCTTGTTTTGGAAAATAAAAGTATTTGATCATTAGGCTCATTTACAAATACCATATAAAAAGAAAGATTTTCCTTAAGTCAACCTCCAGCACATAGGTTAAATGTTAACAGGGACACAGAAAATTAAATAAGTTCTGTGAATTACTTTATAATCGATAAATTTACTAAGATATTATCATTGTCATCATTATTTTTTATTGTCTTTTATACCTAGGTTATGAGATCTTAATATACAGCATCGCTCATACTGTGTCTAGATACTCTCAGGGGTCTATAAACTGAACAGTATAAATATTTTCAAATGGTTATATTTGTACCTTTTTAGGAAAATGACTACTTTAATTTTGACATGTAATAAATCCGTGATTCTTAATTAGTATTTCATCATTGGCTTCCATTAATCTGTTGAGGATTTTTTCCCTATGAGAAACAAGAACACGTGGAGTAAGAATTACTCTGGGGTTTTTCCTCCACCAATAAGAATGCAGTCAAAGTAAAGATGAGAACCAATAATTTAGATCACATTAGCATTTGATTTATGATCAATAAATAACAGGAAAATACAGAAGAGAGAAGGCAATTAATTTTTAGGCAAAATAAATCAATATTATAAATAAAAATGAAATCTCCCATCAGCTCTAGCATATGGAAGCAAATGTCTTGATTAGTAAAGTGTATTGCTAATTGTCCTTAACACTAATCTTTGTAGGGTTTGCAAATTCAGCTGTTCTTCAAATACTAATTCTTTAAATGGTCCTATTATAACAGAGCCATTTAAAACTGAGGCCAATATAGAATAAATCCTGATTACTAATATTTAGGTATTACAAAATTACATAAATGAGAGTAAGTAATGATAGATGTTATAACAGATCAACTACCAAGTCTCAATGTATTTACTACTAGAAGCTTCTTTCTCACTCACATAAAATGCAATCGTGTTTCCTCATTGGCAGACAGACTTTTTTGCAGCCATTTAGGGTCCCTGGCTCTACATTCTTTTAAGCTAGGGTTCTGAGTCATTTCATTCAGCTGCAGATGGAAAACAAGAATATATAATCACAAGTGGAAAATTTATATGTCCCAGTCCTAAACATGGCACACATCATTTTCACCCAAATTACACTGGCTAGAACTCAGTCACATGACCACACTTAACTTCAAGAAAGGCTGAGACATTTAGCCTACTTGTATATCCAAGAAGGAGGGGATTCAGGTATTCTCCTTTTTTGTAATAAAAATTAAATAAAATAATAATTTAAAAAAACCTTAACTATGTCATTATATAGTTGGGTTGATTGCAATTGACCTCAATTATTCTCATCTCACTATCTATGACTTTGCAATGCAATTTTGTAGTTTTTTCCCATTAAGAGGTGAATATATGTCCCAATCTTGCAAATCTTTCTTGGCCAATAGAATATCATGGAAGTGACAATGTGCCCACTCTGAGCCTATCCCTCAAAATGTCTGGCATGTTTTTGCTTACTCTTTTGGAAACCTGCCCAGCCATCATGACAGGAAGCCCAGATTGGCCTGCTGGATGATCAGAGAACTTGTACAGGAGAACCAAGGTGCCCCAGCCAACATCCAGCTAACATCCAGAAACGGAGCTTCCTATCTAACAATGCAGATGGCAGCAGATGCGTGAAGAAGTCCAGATAAGGCCAGAAAATTTTCCCACATGAGGCCAGTCTAAATTGCTGACTGATTGGGAAAATCACTCACTAACCAGATAATTTGGAGATTGTTTGCTAGACAGCAATAGATAACTAATGCATATAAATACTGAAACATGAATATTAATTCACACACAAACACTTATAAAGTTGTTTCATTGAAATTTTCAGAAAAGTGTATAATGCTCATTTATAAGAATATAAATAGCAATATTTAATATTAGTTTTAAAGTGGATGAAGTTGATTTTTATTTGTAATAAATTTTCCCTTCACAATCTTTGCTGGTATGGCCAACTAACCAAAGAAAAAAAAAATTGCACTAATATAGCTCTGCTCTTCAAAGATAATAATTTATTTATTATTTCATTCATTATTCTATACATGTTCATTAAATAAATGACAAATATATTGTCTCCTATTAATCTTTTAAAACAAAAAGGCATTGAAAAGTGAGCTGCCTAAAAAAACATTAATTAAAAAAAGGGCAAGTTGGCAAAAGAAACTGAGCTTTCTTGCTCCTAGATAAGTATGTTAGCATTTATTCTTATCTTAGAAATTTTATTTTGTCCATTTTTCTCTTAAATACCCATTTAGAACTATCCATTACTAGCTACTTCAGAATGTTATTAACATCATATTGTGATAACCTGTGCTTTAGTGTTGAAAGTATTATAAAAGAGAACGCCAGGTTTTGGCTGGTTTAAAAGCTGCATGACTTTGGCAATGTTCTGCTTTGTGCTCACATCTTTCATTCCAGCCCAGATTCCAGGACACAAGGAACAACTTAGAAGTTCAAGATCTGACCACCAATAGGAAATGCATGCGATCCCTGTGGTGTCCCGTCATTCCCTCTGGGCCATTCAGAGCTCAGAGAATTCTAATGTCCTTTGATGGGGGGAATATAGCATTCCCTCCATCACTAAGATTTTTTTTTTTTTGGAAGTGAGGAAGAAGTTGATCGTTTTCAATATGAAATTCAAATTTAAAAATGTATTCAAAGTATGAACATTTCGAATGAATCAAAATGAAAAGTTAATATTTTTAAGTAGTGTTTATATTTCAAAAGATACACTGGCAAATTCCTATCTTTTTAGTGTTGTTTTTTTTTTCATTGAAGTAGCTCTTTCATTATTTTTTAATTCACACTCTTAAATTCACATGAATGTATCAAAATCCTTTATTTTCTCTATGATCAGTTGTACAAACATCAAGTTTTGTATGAGGAATCTTCAAAGAATTTATATTATGTTATGTTATGTTATGTTATGTTATGTTATGTTATATCCTATTATATTATATCCTATGATATCTTATTTATCATATAATATCATATCATATCACATTCAGAAGGAGATGGAAAGGAGGTGATGGCCACAGCATAAATCACAAATCAATATTAGCTTCCCTAAATCATAAGTTCTGCAACTCTTTACAGGAAAGTTAAGAAAAAATTGAAGACAGAGGCATTACCATCAATAAATTTATAACCTTATTGAAGGACAGAAACAAAATCAAATAAATACATCGTAAACACAAATCACAGCAATATCTGTATCTGGCAGGTAGAGTTACTGGCTTAAAGACTGCTTTTCTTTGTCCCTGTTAAGACAGCCTGAATATAAAAGCAAAGTTCTATTGAACAAACCAGAACTGCATCTAATAAGTTCCAACAGCAGCATGGCACTCCTGCAAATACAAAATTAAAACACAAAGACCTACTAAATAATATTGCCCTGGGGATTGGATTGGCAGCAATTATGCCTTATTAGAGTAACTTTAAAAATCCCAACATGCAATTTTATTCAATAACCAATATAGTAGAAATAAAACCTACTTCTACTCATTTACAGTATTAGCTGCTATGTGGGTTTATGTGATTAAATGTTGGCTTATCATATCCTGATAAAATAGTGGAAATATAATTTTCTTTTCAAAATAAATGTTTAAGTTATAGAAAGTTTCATTCCCCTAATTTCCCACATGAATAAAATAATAATTTTATCCTTATAATCGGCTGTAATGATTCCTAATAGCATTATTCTATTACAACATGTAAATATCAACATAAAATAACACAAATGAGAGGATCACAAATGAAAACTGTAGAAGTTACCTATTAAGTGACAGACTTGGCGTGGGGGAAAAAAATCTATGAGCTATTATTACTCCATGGTAGAAATGAGGAAACAGAATCATAGAGTAAGCATCTTTCCAATGTCAAACTAAAGAATAACAGAGTCGGTATTCAAAACCAGGTTCCTCTGAATCCAAAAGCAAAGCTCTTAACACCATGACACACTGATGGAAGGGAAGAAAGCCTTTCCATCTTAGGGTAAGATTTCACCCAATTGATCGCCAAGATTCTTATTTCTCCCTCCATTTAGTCCTCGCATATTCATCTGTTTTCCTTTTCATCGTCTGACTTGTCATATCTATTTGTAGTGATCTATAATACATAATTTGAAAAAACTTTTTTTCCCCCCACACAGAAACAACCACAGTGCCCTAACTTTCTCATGCCCCTTTTTTTCTAAAACTACAGTGGTTTGTTGTGCTTTTGCGCTAGTCCTTTCAAGTCAGTATGACACTTGAAATGATTATATAAGTACTGAATTTATATCCAATTGCTTCCCACCATTTTCTTCCATTACTTCTGTTTCTCTATAATCCCATAGATACCACAGAGGGCCCATTTACCAATTCCTCAATGTCCAAAACAATGGATATTAGTAAGCCTTGCCCTCCTTGTGAAGTTCATCCAGTAGTACTAGAGTAGCTTCTTCAACTCACAAAAAAAGCTCCTCTGAGGCCAATCCTGTACTACCTCCACCACCCATACTAGTTAGCTGGAGAATAAAAAGAAAACTCAGTTACTTTATTATTAAATCACATGCTGTAATGGTAAGCACTGCAGCCAAATGTGTTACATTGCCACTACATGTTATGATTAGACCAAGGATTGAGCATAAACCTAATCAACTCTGTGACTTAGCCTAGTTTTTGAACTACAACTGGTAGGTAGAGTATCGTTTTCTTCTAGTAAGGAACTCTAAGATGCAAATTATAATTACAGGTAGCCACATACCCTAAGTGTAAAGGATTTTACCTGCAGAAGACAGAACGAAGCTAATCTAAAAAGAGAAGCAACAATAAAGCAGAGAATCCTCTGTGTTGAAGCCCTAGTTTCAGTTGCTGGGGTCCCAGAGCTGTCCTGGATCCTACCCTTTCTGGTACTTGATTTTTCACCTTTTCTGTATATTCTAGGAGCTCCCTATGACCCTAAGATAGTTTGTGTTAGCTTTCAGTTACTTGCACCAAAATCATGATGGATATACCAGTGTCTGGTCCGTCCCATCCCTTCCTTCTACTGTTCGATCATCATTATGTGTCCTTCCTCCCTCCTTCCCTCCCTTCCTTATTGAAAAAAAAAAAAATAGAGAGAGAGATAATTGATGCTGCTAATGGATTCAATAGGTTTATTTTCAGATTGATTGCCATTTTAACAGAAAAATGAATTAAACCCAAAACCCCATGCTTTTTTTAGTATAATACAAAGGCTTTCTGGAATCCGATGGTCTGGTATTTGAATCCAGTTTTCCCTTACTCGCTATGTAACCTTGAAAACTGACTTCCCTCTCTGATAAAAATGGTTGCAATAACACATGTCCTGCTTACCGCATCAGTTTTGAAATCACTTGTGAACTCAATTTTAAGACTCTAAATCTCATTAGAAATGTTATTTAGAAAAATTTATAAGGCTGGCCAGTGGCTCAGTTGGTTAAGAGCTCGCTCAAGAGTGTGAGCTTTGAGCAACAGTGGTTGGAGTCCTGGCCCGAGCTGAGCTGCCAACAGGTGGCAGGATAGCTCAGCTAAAAAAAAATATATATATATATTGTGCATATTCCATGCTGGATTTAGGATATTGATAAAATAATGAGGAACACATTTTAGAGAAAATACCTTTCTGTTTTTCTCTACATGTCACAACGTAAGTGACTAAACCATCTCCCATCTTTCAATGTTAGCACTGTGAAAAGAAACTAATTTTGGTCTCATTGTTGAAGAGTCCAGAAAACTTAAGAAACTAGATAGTTTGCTACTGGTAATGCAAAAAGGTCTGTGCTCTGAATTCACAGGACAAATACACAGATGTAGATAATTTATATAATATCTTGCAAATTCAATTTTAATTTTCTATTTCAACCAAGAAACACTTATTTAATTGTATTTAGAAGAAAGATGCGTCAACTGTGTATAATAAGAAAATAAAAATAATGTAATACTAATTATTGACTATACTATATGACACTCCTAAAGTTGAAGTAAAACCAAATACATATTCAGATAAGCAAGTTATGATACAGTTTTCAGAATTCATTTGAGTCTACAATTTTTCAAATGTCTAACTTTACCTTGAGGTCACAAGTACGTTCCATCTTGTGAGAGAAATAGTAAGAATGACCTGTCCTGACACTGTCATTATACTAAGGGTTTCACAAGTTGAACTCCCAAAGCCTCTTGTGACTTCATTAGCACTTTTTGTTCTCTTCTGTCAAAAACTCAAAGAGGTAATTCATGCCAGTATGTCATTCCAGGTTATACCCAGGACACTGAATCGTGCTTTCTTTGTGTTTGGAATAGTGCTTTAGGGTAACATTAGCCTTTCTTTTCCTTTTCTGCTGCTTTGGTGGTGACTTGGTGTTTTTTATTGTTTGAATGTCAGGTGGAAATAAGGCAGGTAAGGACAGAGGAGATGAGATTAGAAAATAAAAACAGCACCACTTCTTCATAGGAGTTCTATTGTGCGGCTGCAAAGTGAAGAGCAAATCCACTAGCTGCAAGAGAACAAAGTGCTATCACATAGACCCTTAGTAAAGAGCTCTTCTGTCCCCTTAGCTTCGCCAAGCAAGCTCTTAAGGTAGGTATATCACCATTGTGATGAAAGCTTTAGTAGGTTTAGCCTAAGGGGACATGAATTGTGCATAAAACAGAGACCCAGTGTGTATGTTTACATCTTGAAATAGGTTTTGGGCTTCAATTTCCTTTTGTTAAGTTTTCACAGATCTCAGAGGCAGAGACTTATTAGAGATGTCAATTTCCTTTCATGTACACTGATCAATCACTACAACCATTTTAACAATTGATACTGACAACAACTGACACAGCAATTCACATCACTGCAAAAGTATGGCCCAAAAGAACAAATGTATTATGCCACAGTCCAAACACTCACTGCACTTGTATGAGTGTTTGTGTATGTGTACATATTTATATATATATATACATATATATATATATGTATGTATGTATACATATAATAGAAAACTGTATTAAAATTGCACTGATGGTAACCACTTTGAGCACCTCTTATAATTGCAGAAGTCAAACGTGAATTGTATTTATCTTCTGTTATCGGTATGTATTGAGTATTACAGTTTCTTCCTTCCCTAAAATGTGTATACATTTTTTTGGCACCCTCTGTGTATATCACGTATTTTCTATCACACACACACACACACACACACACACACACACACAATATGTTAATATGGCTAAATTCTTAAGAACTTTAGTTAAAGCAGAGAAATTAAATGAGGAAACACAATTTTAAAATAAAAAGATATTTAAATTTTTATATCATAGTAATTATGTTGTCCACTGAATATTTTTTTCTGAATGAAATCATGAACTACATATTCAAATATACTTCATAAAGATTAATGTATCCAGGCAATTTGAAGTAGAAAGAATAATATATGCCTAGAAGTGGGAATCAACATGACACATTTAAAAACTCTAAGGAGGGCCGGCCGAGTGGTGCGATGGTTAAGAACTGGCTTGGGACGCCAGAGGGCCCCGGTTCGGATCCCACATATGAGGGCCAGTGACACTGCCTCTACAGCTAAGATGCTGAACAACAGCTCAACCTGGAGCTGCTGTGAGTCACCAGCGATGGCATAGGTTGCAGCCCCTGTGGCAGTGGGTTGCCATGGGCTACCGTGTGTAGCCAGCAGCCAGCATGAGTGGCCAGCAGCCACAGTGAGTGGCCGTCCAGAGGCCGGCGACTGATCTGCCTCGCCAGGGAAGAGTGTAATGATAATACCAACATGGGCCAGTGAAGCGACGTCCTCCACAACTAGACAGAAGAAAAAAAGGACAGCAACTTGTCTGTTCCCCTTCCCCCAATTCCCCAATAAAAAAATTAAAAATAAAAAAATTAAAACAACAACAACAACAAAACTCGAAGGAAACAGTGTATATTGGAATACAGGTTGAGGTAGAGGAGGGAGTAGCAAGAGATGAGGTTTAGAAATATTCTTGGAAACCAAATTACTGAGGATATGGTAAACATGTGAAGGTTTTTTTTGCTTTTAATTTTATCTGGAAAGCAATGGTATATGGGGTACTAAACCTAAGAGGGTGGCGTTTTCAGTAAATAGACAAAATCTGGCTGCAATATGAAAAATGGACAGGAGAGAGACATAACTGAAGACAAAGAAAGCTATAAAAAAACTATCAGAAACTCAGCCTTTCTTTCAGGGACCTTTCATGAACTTCTAGGCTCACAGGATAGAAGGCTAATCACCAAAGATAAATACATGGCAAATGAAAGCAAAGTAAAAACAAAGTGGATGATACATCTGAGAGCTGTACTCAAATAAGAAAGGAAGAAATGTGCTAAGGAAAGGTAACAATATCAGAACTCTTGAAACCAATTACTAGCCATGGTCAAGATAGAGAATCTGAGCCTCAGCCTTATGTTTTAACACTGGGACCTGAAACTAAAAACTAAACAAAACAAAAACAAAACAAAACAGAAAACTAAAATGGAGCCTGGCCCACGTCACCTCCATGTATACAGGTAGAACAATATATTTAGAATCAAGTATTCCCAGCTGGTCCTTCATGATTTCCATAGACTAAAATAAAATATAATCTTAGATCAAACACAAATAATGAAGCCATCTGAAAAAGGATGTGTAGAAAATAGAATAAAAACATATTTAGACTCACAAGGACATAATACTGGAATTACCAGATACAAAATATAGAATACTTACAGATGAAGTATTTAAGAAATAAAGGATAGATCACACAAATGAGCAAGCAAGAGATTTGAAAAACATGATCAAGTACATACTAATAAAAATGGAATTTGAAAAGCAGAAAATAAAGAGTAAAACAGCAAGTTACACACAGTGGTAGGATTAAAAGCAAATAAGATAAATCTACAGAATTTAACCAGAATACAGCAAAGAGAGACAAGAAAATGGGAACTCAGAGAGAGACATGATGAATAGAATGGGAAGAGGTAGGATATGTATAACTTGAGTGTCAGGAGGAGAAAATAAAGAGAATGGAGAAGGGCTTATATTTCTATTTCAAGGATGATATGTGAAAATTTTCCAGAAATGATAAAAATATGAATCCTCATATACAGAAACAACAGCAGATAAGAAGCAGAATTTAAAGAGATAGAGGAGAGGGAGAAGGAGATAGGAAAGAGAGACAAAGAGAAAGAGATAGTCCACAACTAGACATATTTCAGTTAAAGCAGACAGATAGAAAGTTTGCCTACCAAGAAGGATAGTTAGTGCAGTAACAGATATCTTAATATCATCATGCCAGAGGACAGTGGAAAAATATCTTCGCAGTGCAAAGAGAAGAAAATAATAAAGATGATCAAATTAGACTTATAACTTCCAGAAATAGGGCAAAAATAAGTTTATCTATTTGTAGATAAAACAAGCCCAGAAGATTTTATAATCAACAAATCCTTACCATGACAAACTTCAGGCATATATTATGAAGAAACACTATCTCAAAAAGGTTAGCTGAATGCAAAAAACAATAATGAGCCAAAGAATATGTAAACATGTAGATAAATGCATTTGTTTCTTCAAAATGAATATTGACTATCTCTTATGTACCAGGCACAGTTCTAAGCAAATAAGAAAAATAAAATAAAATAAAATAACACACCATTTTAGGAGCTTTCATTCTAGTGAGGAGAAACAGAAGATAAATAATAAAGATAGTAAATATATAACTTGTACAGTTTGTTCTAAGTAAAACTTAAAATAATAATATAAAATAATAATAATGTCAAATTATAAAGTTAAATAAATTTAAAATACTGCACCAATATATTATATATGTCAGGAAGGGGTTCAACAAGATTTAAATTTTCTAAGGCCTTTACATTTTCTAAGGCCTTTACATCTTTTAGTGGGATTAATGTGTAATAAATTTTAGAATTTGTTAAGTATACATAATAAAATGTCAAGTTTTACTGTGAAGAGACTATTAACTGTAAAATTGACAAACCTTCAAAGGGGGAACTAGAATAAGAAACTATAAGCAAGCAAAAAACACAGAAACTATAGCTGAGATCCAGGTGAAAGATGTAACTAAAATTAATCTCAGATAGTGATAGCAAGGATGAAGAAAACTGAACAAATTGTAGAAATACTTAGGTAGAAGAATGGTGGAATAGAGTGATGGATTGTAATGTGAAGTGGAAGGGAGAGGGAAGAGTCAGGTAAAAAACCAGGTATCTGGGCAGATGTTTGAAGTGGATAGTGGTACCATTTGTTAAAATGAAGTAAGCAATTAGAAGAGGAAGCTGGTGATTTTCATTTTATTTTGGATATTCCACTTTCACTGTCAATGAGCTAGTCACATATATTGCCTACATTAAACGTGCAGATCGTATGTCTGAAACTCACGAAAAACATGGGACAACACTTGAGTCATGGATCTGGCGTCTAAATTCATTGCACAATATGCATTTCTTAACTTAATCCTCCCAAATGCCTCAATTTTTTTTTTCTGTTCTGCTCATATCTTCCTGTTTACTTTCTTGTCTTCCTACCTATGCCTGTTTGTTCTTACCTTCTCCATTCAACTCCTTTCCTTGACGTCACCTCAGCAAAGTAGCAGTTGTAGGGGTACTACTGGTTTAAATGGGATGAATGTTCATTATTGTGTTTGGCAAAAATATAAAATACAGATATTTTCAAGATCTAGTAATTACACTTTTAAAAAACTGTCTTAAAAATTATAAATGTAAGCAAATATGCATGCATAAAAATGTTCATGTTAGATTTTTTTTAATAGCTAAAAATAAGGATTCTTAAACAGAAAAATAATTGTTAAATGCTTTGGGCACATTTATGCAGGAGAATACTATACAGCTATTTTAAATAACTGAGAATAAACATCAGGATTTCAGAGTTTATTAGTCACATATCTGCTACTAATGCTAACTCAGCAAAAAATAAAAATAAAATCTTGAATCTATTCATCAAAAATGGGTCTTTTATCTCTACATATAGAGATAGTTTTTTGGCTTCGGTAATCTTGATAGGCTTCTGTTGAATCTGTCCTTTACTTTTTTATAAAGGTAATCTCTGATCAAGTAGTGTGTCTATAAAATACAAACTTGTCAAATTTTAGTTAAGACCAAAATAAACTGATTCAAAATTTATCAGTTTGAAACACTGGAACCTCTTTTATCTAGTTGTCCCGTGCTTGGTTTTTATTTGGCCTCTATGGTTTAATCAAATTGCAAAAAAATACACATTCATGAACACACTTTGAAGAAACTATGAATGGAAATTATTATAAACTGTTTACAGTTTTGTAAATGTATTCTTGTCTCTAGATATTAAATATGGTATCTAGATATAGTATTTAATTTACCATCTCTAATAAAGGCACCATTCTGGTTTTCTCATTTTATCATTATAAAGGAATCACTGTTGACATAGTTTCTATGTCTTTTAACTTAGCATACCAGGAGGTAACAAAAGGCATTATTTGTGAATCAGAAAACACATTATGATCCAAGTGTTTTTTGTTTCTTTAATTTGCTTGTT
>NW_017731737.1:471567-473290 GCF_001890085.2 Hipposideros armiger | reverse complement strand
TGAATTTGAGGAGTATAAGAAACTGTACAGCTGAGACTTGAAAAAGCAGTCATCATAACAACAGGCGAGGTAGTTAGAAGTTCTGCTGTTCTAGGGGGTAACTTCCATTTACAGGAATACTCAACAAAGGATTTCAGTCATTATAAAAGCAGCCATGTCTACAATCATCTTCTGCTGCATTTCTCCAACCCTCTTTATTCTCTCCCTTTTCCCCTCCACCTAGGGTTTCCATACCCCTATTAGTAGTAGTTAAATCTGGCCACTCTTCCACCACAACACTGGTATTTATGTAAACAATTCACGTGGCTGGCTACCCCCTGCATGAGCAGAGAGTATGGTATGGTAACACTAAGACTAGTGATGATGACCTAACCCCGATGAAACCTAACCATCTGATAAATATTTACAGAAGGTCATTTGTCTCATCCATTAATAATCTATTTTTCAAAATAATCCTGACACTTTTGTTTCTATCTTCTTTTAACTTGCTATTTTTTAGATCTAAAGATGATCAGGGTTGGTGATTTTTCACCTTCTGCCTCACTTGATTGAAGTGGTTCTTATGCATAATTTGTGCTGTTACTACTTGATTGCTGTATTTACAAGTATACTGTTTTTGTGCTTATATTTAGCTTGAGTCTGGAGGCTGCTATGACTATGCCTTCGGTCTGTGGAAAGTAACTTTATTTGTGGAAAATTTATAATACACATGACTTTTACATGGAGAATTTTCTTTAACTGTACCTTTTTTCCCCCCTCCTAGCAACAAGCAGGTATTCTTGATTTTTTGCATGTTGATGAACTAGTTTTTTTGGTATGTTTGCTGCTGTGGTTGTTTTCTTCAACTCTGTGAATGCTAGCAAACCTCAGAATAATATAATATGATTCAGGAGATTACAATAACATAGGTATATAATTCCTTTCAAAATTGTTTTCCACTAAAGGTGTCATAGTTGTTTTCAGAAAACTAATAACAATACTCCTTTAACAGGGGGGAACTTTAAACTTTTCAAAATATTTAGAGCCTTTGCTTCCACAATTTAAAGGCTCCCCTTCTCTCCAAAAATGGTCTTAAGCTTATTTTTCTATCCATTAAAAAGGTTATTGTTCAGAATAAAATGTAGGTTTTTTTTCTTTTTTAAACGAGTATTCCTAATATTCATATTTTGATATTTTCAAATATAAATTTTAACAATACTAATACCATTGAATTTTTAAATTATAAAAGTAGTACATCTTTCAGTGTAGAACATACAGAAAATACCAAAAGCATTAGGAAAACAAAATGTACAACACTCAATGACAGTTCCTGTTAATTTTTAACATGTTTCCCAATCATTTTTCTATACATATGTGTGCATATTTGTAAATCCTCATACATGAGACAAAATTAAGATAATACTATGTAGAAAATTTTGCATTTTTCAATCAACATTATGCTGTGGACTTTTCAAAATCATTTCATATTCTCCAAGAACATGATTTTTAACAATCTACAAAGAATTATACCATATTTTATTTAATAAATATCCTACTGCTAGCTATTTAGGTAGTTTTTCAAACTTTTCATATCAGAGAATATAAAATTGTGTATTATTTGTGTACATATATTTTTTTAACAATTTTGTTTCTTCATTAGAAATGTAATTCTAGGTAAAAATTCACAAACTAAACTCTGTTGATACATATTACCAAGTGATTTACCAAAATAAATAAATAAATA
>NW_017731737.1:455885-468822 GCF_001890085.2 Hipposideros armiger | reverse complement strand
AAAAGTATTTACAACATTGTTGATTATATTCCCCAGACTGTCTTTTCTATCCCTGAGGCCATATTGTAGTTACCAATTTGTATTGTCTCGTCCCTTCCCCTTCTCCTTCATCCCCACCCTATACCCTTTTGATTGACAGGCAAGATGTCCACCAAGTACGTTTTCTGTTTCTAAGATTAACAAGGGAGGAAAAAAAATCTCCAATGAACAGGAAGAAATTAAAATAACCAGTTGGATAATTCAAACTGTGAATGATTGAGAGGCTTATATCCTTAGAAGCATAAGAAACTGCATTAAACTCCTATAGATATTACTCTGAACCTATAATTACAGCATCACATTTTTGCTTTCTTTTGGGATCATCACAGCATGAAAGAAGGAAGGAGTGGAATAGGGAATACAGTATTCATTACATTATTCAGAATGGTTATCCGTACAGTAAACAAAGTGATGATCTGAAAGCTGTTCAGATAAGAACTTTTCCCATTTATAATTAGGTGGTCTTAGAATCTTATGAAAGGCAATTGAAAGACTTAGACATCAAGAGTATTTGGACATGCACAAATCCTCTTAATAAAATAAAAAATATTTGAAAACAAAAAGCAGAAAAACCTTATAACCAGGATTTTAGCCATTGACTTTACATTTCTGTTTCATTATGAAAACAACCTTGAAGCTAATCATATCAAAACCTTCTAAGACTCCCTACCATCAAAGGTATCTACAGAAAATAATAACAATATAAAACACTAAAGTCCTATTCCAGGCTGACACAATATGCAATTCTAATCTTTCTGGCTTTAAAAATAAATCTTAATAAAGGTCAGGCACAAGGTTTTCAATATACTTTCCACTGCACTATTTTAGAAAAAAAACAAATAGCAGATAATGCTACACTTGGGGGAGACAGTAAGAAACCATGAATATCAACTAGTATAATATATACATAAAAATTTCATTCAAATTCTTCCTAAGAAATGTAATTATCTTTATTAACCTTAGTAAACTTCACAGTATGGATTAGAATTATTTTTATTTGCATAAAAGTGACATACAGAGAAGTTAAGCAGTTTTTCCAGTTCTACCAATAAACCATAATCACAGTTATTAATTGAGTGGTCATTATATATGTGTGTATCTATACATATGAATAAGCATGCATATATACTGAACTGTATATATAACAACTATATTATATGTGTATATCTACATATTTATATATGAGTACATATGAGTATATGAGTACATTTATATGTAACTGTGTGTGTATACATATAGTCTGAATCTGGAAGAATCACTATCTAATCAATCAGTTATTATAACTGGGAAAGTTTCATCTGAACTGGAATAGCAGAGCATTTATATTCTTTCATCCATTTCAACTTAGTTCTTAATCAGAACAACAAGAGAAAACGTATCATATATTATATCAATATAAATGTGAAATCCCTAGTGCTATAAAGAATAAAAATCTAAGAGGTGTAGAATGCTGGACATGTGCTTGGACTGCTGTACTGAGTATCTGGTTAGGTGACTATGAAGTCAATGAACCAAAGTTAATTATATCTCCATATAATATAAGCAAATTAATGGAAAGCTAATTTCAGGGAAAAAAAGCTTTTCTATTTATAATAGCACCAAAAATCATAAAATATTTAAGAATAATCTTAACCAAAGCTGTCTAATATTCCTAAACAGAAACCACTAAAACTTTGCTAAGATAAATTAATAAAGATTAACTAAATTAAATGACATCCAAGTTCATAGATTAGATGACAATATTTTTAAATGTATCTCCAAATAAAGCTATAGATTCAATGCAATCCCAATCATAATTCCCAGTACATTTTTTAAACAGAACTTTATAAGCTATTTCTAAAATACAAATGAAATTGCAAAGATCCTCTAATAACCAAAAATAGTCTTGAAAAACAAACAAATAATAAGCTGGGGGATAAATAGTATTTGACTTTAAGGCTTATTGTAAAGCTTACTATAAGGACAGTATGAGGTTGACATAAGAGTAAGCAAATACATCAAGAAATAGTGTCAATTCCCCTATTCAATGGGAGATGGAGAATATTTCCAACAATCGATACTGGGTAGCAATTAAAAAACAAAAAGTACTATGAGATTTACCTCACACCATACAGAAAAACTAAAGATGGATCATGCCCTAAAATGAAAGCTAAATCTCTTAAAGCTTCTAGATGAAAACATAGTAAAAATAGCTTTGTGATATGGTACTAGACAAACATTTCTCACTTCACAGAAAACAATAAATTTAAAAGAAAAAAGTGAAAATTGATTTCATGAAAAACAAACTTTTTTTTCATCAGAAGACAGTGCTAAGAAGTATGAATGGGTAAGCCACATATTGGTGAGAAAATATTTGCAAACATATATGTAATAAAAGACTTGTATGCAAAATATTTAAATAATTACTAAAACTGAAAGAAACAAACACTTCACAAGGAAGACTCATAAACAGCCTACAAGCATATGAAAAAGTACAGAGCATGACTAATCATAAGGAAAACACAAATTAAGACCACTGGAATGGCAAATGCTAAAAAAAAATTTTGGTGATACCAAAAGTTCATAAATATATTTGAACAACCATCACCTTCTAAAACATTGCAGCTTGGAGTGTAAAATCTTAAAACCACTGTAGAGAGCTGCTTATTATCAGTTCAGTTACTATCAGTTATTTCTAATATTAAACATTCCTGCTGTATAACTCAGCAGTTCTATGGGGGAAAAAAAAAAGTATGTAGTCCCAAAAATAATTATGGCAAAAGTATTTGCCTAGGAAAAATAAAAATATATGTCCAAAAATGGCTTATGTGAGGCCATTCAAAGCAGCTTTATTCAGTAGTCAAAAACTGGAAACAACCTAAATGTCTTTCAGCAGGAGAGTGGATTGATAATTTGGGTATTCTCATACCACAGTATACTACTCAGCATTAAAATGATACATGCAACAAGATGTGAGAATCTCAGAGACATGATGCTCTGCTCAAGAAATTGAACTGTATGATTCCACTTCTAGGAATTCTAGAACAGGCAAAACTAAATTTTAGTGCAAATAATCAGAACAGCGGCTTGCCTCAGGCAAGTGAAAATTGTTTGAGAAGAGGTAAGGGTTGAGGGAAATGCTCCTTACCTTGATAAAGGTGTGGGTTACCTAGATGTATGCATTTTTCAAAAGTCAAACAATTCAACACTTAAGATTTTTGTACTTTAATGTATATAAACTTATTTCAAAAACAAAGGAACTGTAAACAAAAGAAAGGAAGAAAGCAATATAAAACTAGAAATTCTAAAAATATAAATAATCAAATGAATACAAATTTGTATAAATGAATGAGTGAAACTTCCCCAAACCTCCCCCCACCCACCTTTCTTAAATAATTGCTAAGGACACAACTATTAACAGTTTGATATGTATCTTTCCAAGAGCTTTTTGATTCTCCAATTTTCTATGCATCTGTAAAATCATAGTTACTAAAATACCATACTGTACATACTTTTCTACAGCTGCTGTCCTTTATTTGGGGGTGGTGAGAGTTGGGCTGGGAAGCGCTAGAGTTTCGTGCTACTCAGAGGACCCCTGAATCAGTGTAAGCAGAGCTGGGCACGAACACTCTTCCCACAGGAAGTTGGATCTTGTGGGATCTCAGGATCTGGGAGTTCTATGGGGCTGGCAGGGGAATCCTGGGATTATACTTTTTTTTACAAAAGATCACACTCATTTTCCACAAATTTTCATACCCACCAGTGGAATTTGAGTGTATCGTTTCTCACGTAATCATCATATTTATTATTATGTATGAAATCTGTGTATTTAGTGAAAAAAAAATACTGATGAAGACTCTAAGATACCTGGAATGGGTTGGAAGAAGCACTTGTTTTAGACTCTTTCTTCATTGCTTATTATGTAGACTTTGGTGAGAAAGAAAGAGAAAATGAAAGTTGCACAACTTGGCCCTAACAAAATAATTGCCAGAGTTTTAATGCTTAGGGCTGGCCTTTTTTAAAAGTTCTGGGAAAAGTTGTGTCTCCAGTTCTCTCAACGATATATTCTACTGTTCATTACTTATACATTTCATCATTCTTTCCAACTCAGTATGTTTCAATTAAATTTATACAAACTGCCAATGATACCAGTAATTATACATTAAAAAAAGATTGAAGTCAATTGCTCCTAGTTTGAAATCATTTGTATTTATAATATATTTCCCTATATTCTCACATAACCAGCTATTTATCTATTAGACATATTTGAATGGTAACTTCTCCAGTTGATTTGTTCATGTTAATTATGTATAAATACTTTAGCATACAGGCTCCCAAACAGACACAGCCAGCCCTCTTTATCTGTATACTCAATTTTCTTATAATCCAAAGCTGTAACTTTACACTGATACTCTTGAAATTCATCTTTAGAAGATATTCTTTTTATTTCATCAGCCAATGAAAGAACATTTCAAACTATCAGGACATGTTCTACAGTGCCATCCATAGGAGACATCCAGCTGCCTACAGGCAATTTCTTTTGAATATCCTACTTCAGTCACCTCCAAACAACACATCCAAATTTGAATAAAACATTCTCCTAAAACAAGTTCGCTTCTTATTTTCTTTTTTTTTTTTCCCTGTCCATAGCACTGCATCTCATAGTCTTTGTATCTTCTACACCTTTCTTGCATTTCACTCTTTCTGCCATCCCTCTGCTATGGCATAATCTATAATCAAATTTACCATCTCATTTCTAAGTATGCACCTTTACTCGTTTTATTCACACTACATAAACTGCCTCCCCAACCTGCTCTCCCCCCGCCCAACTCTCATTATCGATGGTGTTGCTTCACTCACACATTCCCCATGAAACCTTTCCTTGAGCACACTGGTTCACATTGATTCCTTTCTCCTCTCAACTTTGATAGTCCTTCCTACAATAGATAGGTAATTCATGACCTCTTACACAGACAAAGCATCATCTGGCTCCTACAGCCACTGAATCATGTAGGTACAGTTTCTCACAGGCCAAGTTCATTTATTTGCACTGCCTGCCTCTTTAGGGGAAGACAAGACAACCAGACTATAAGTACCTTGCTCATTTTCGATATGTTGATATCATTAGCCTCTCAGGCAAGTGATCCTAAACTTTAAAAAGAAGTATTTGATGCTGTGTTTACCCACCATTTTCCCATGAGGGGAGTTAACAATCCTGCTTTCACTACAGTAATTAGCTTGCTTGAATCTAATTTCTAAATGACTGTTCTAAAAAAAAACAATCTTGAGAGACTGAATATGCAAATGGACATTTGCCAGGTATCACATATGACAATAGAACTCTGACCCACAACCTCTGCAGGAACCAATCGAAGAAGCCAAACCACAGAATCTGCAGCCATTGGCCCAGAATGCTTGGGAATTGTTCAATGACCGCCAGCTTTTCTACTTTTACCCTCCTTCCATCTCAGGACAAACCAGAGAAAACCAAATATTCTCCTAGTTCTTCCCATAGGATGCATGCTTCTCGGTAGCCTGCCTCCAGTGTCCACATGCCAATGTCCTCCAACCAGGGTACATATGAAGACTTTTATTTTTTCTCCTCACTCTAAAGCTTTTCCATTCCCCTGCCTGCCTTACAGTCTCTGCCAACTGCAAATCATGGTCACTGACACCCTTGCTATAGCAAACTCTGAATAGCTTCTGTTTTTTTTTCATTTGGGTGGTCTTTATTTCCACACTCTTAAATAATTTGTTTTGTTTTTACTTGCATTGAAGCATAATTGATGGCAACTTCATTTGTATTTACCTCATTTAGAGAAAGTTTGAATTATTGACGTTAACAATGTTTATCTGTTGCCAATGTTATGTGCTGGCTGTTAGGCCACTGCTTTCCATCTCTTGATCACACAGTATGTAGAGCAGTCCTTGTTATGGATGCCACTGTATTTGCAGGCTGTAAATGTTATATAGAGAAGAGTTATCAAGCCTGATGTAGCGCCTTTCATTAGGAAGAATGACAGCTGTACAGATCACCTCCAGGAAGTGTAACAACATCATCTCATTATCAGTCCTTGTCTTTAAAGGTTTCTGGAATTTTTCAGGTGCCAAGGCTGAAAACACACACTTTTTTCCTTCTAAATGTTCAATTCTGAAATCACAGAACTACTCCAGGCCTGGGGAAAGCTGAAATCAATACTCTTTTCAATCTGTACTTTCAGTGAACACAATTTAGCAAGGGTACACAAATAAATAATTTTCTGATCCGAAAACAATAGGAACATAGGGCTATAATGCTGTATCTATGTCTCCGCTGATATCCTGATAGAGCAATTTAATTTTGCAGCCAGCCATGTGTAATTCGCGTGTGACACATTAACAAATGGATGGCTGGTCCATCTTCCTGGCTTCCTGTCAGGATCAGGCTCTCTTGATGCCTTTGGGCATGTCAGAGGGAGATTTGGCCTATTCAGAGCCTCATCTGAAGGAATTAGGGGACATAAATGAGGACTGATGAGGACAGTGGCTGTGAGGCAGGAAAATTAATAGTCTCACAGAAAACAATATACCATGTAGTAGCAAATCAGGGGGAAATTGACATTTTACTTACTTCCTCAGAACTATTTTAAATATAATATACTGAATTTAAAATAAATATCGTTGAGTTTATTGAAACTATTTAACATCTGCCAGAATTTAAAAGTAAATCAAACAGAATGTTAAACTATAGTTGGATTTTTATTGTATATGTTCTGTATCACATGCCCTGGGACTGTTAGACCTGATATAGTTAACCTGAGCTTATGCTGAATGCCTTCCAGAGAGAAGCTGATGAAAGAGTGGAAAGAATGTATCAGTAGGATCAATTAGGATATGCACTAGAATACAAGTTCTCCTCAAAGTAAATCCATTTTAACCAGGAGCCCAAGCAAGACACAACTCTTTCACAACCCAGTCTTCACAGCTCACTCCCAGCCTCACTCTACCCACTTGTAAAAATCAATAACGCAGCAGGGATTTCTTGGGTTGAAAACAGAGATGAGAACCCAGACTGCAGCAGAATTTACCATTGGTTATGCTGGTCAAGGGTTATCGCTATTTTCTGTGCTAAAGGGTGATTTATTGGTATTAGAATCACCTGTTTCTAATTTAGTGTCTATTTATAAAGTGCACCATAAACTGAATGTAATTCTTTTATAAGTTGCTGGCTTGTCATTTCTAACAAAAATTAAAATATGTTTTACATGTTTTAGGAATAGCCCTTCAGATGTTGCTAAATATAGATATTGAAACCAGCTACAACTTAACCTCACTTATTATTTGCAAGATTTGCTGACTAGAATTAGCTGAAACCAAAGTCGTTAGAGTTGTGTTTTGGAGACATTTCTTTCCATTTGAATATGCTACAAATAGCAACCGGATCATGCATCAAATTCTATTGCCAGCACACTGTTTTAGTCATCTGTGACTTTTTGGTGCATAGGATAGTTTCTGATCCATGGCAGAACCTCACAAAAGATTTGGTTAATGAAATTCACGAAAAGGAATCCAAAATAACTGAATATATAAAATTTAGTAAACATTTTATAAGGCTATACCTGAAAGGGTCTAACGAACAGTAGTTACTTAAAACAGTTGGTAAGTTAATATATAGATGGATTACATTTCATCATCTATGTATAATATATGGACATTTGCAAAAAGGGCAGATGTAGATTAAGGTTTGAAATTTTCTGATGATATAAAATGATCATATACTTATTATGACTCCTTGAGGTCTTCAGAATGAACAACCATCTAAGAACGCCAAATAAATTAGTGCTCTGAGAGTTAAACTAACTATTGATTTTAGTTTGAAAATTTGGCCTACACTAAACACACCAGCCTCAAACATCTTTTAAATTGGAAGGTATAGTTTGTTTCTAATTATGTAATCAGAGTAGATACACGGGCCTCAACTTTAGTTGGATAAGAAATATAGCTGGATAAATAAATATCATTTGAGGAGTTTTAAAAATGCAGACTCCTGGGTTTCTTTCCAAGTGATTCTGTTTCAGTAGATCTGGGTGAGACCAGGAAGCTGAATTATTTAACATTTCTGGTGATTTTGATGTAAGTACCTTATAACTTCACTTTGAGAAACACTGATCTAAGCAAATTTAAGTTATATATATTGAGATAAACCTATAGCCTAGAAAACTGTACTCGCCTATCTACAGAGGAAGTAAAATAAGACATCAACAAAAAATAGCACAGCCTAGGTGGTAAATGGAAAACAGATACAAAAATGATTTGTAAAGATACAGAGGTCCAAAGGAAATGTAAGAGTTAGTCAAAATTTGTCTTAAGCATCTCAGGCCCCATTGCCAAAGTCTATCCAAACAAAGGACTTTCCTTCAACTACTTAATTGCCGTGTTTCTACTTTCCTTTTTGAGGAGATCTGGTATTCACAAACCTTTTCCAAAATGATAAGTTGGTTTCATAGTCCACTGGACTGACCTTGTCTATGTGAAAATAATGGCTTTATTTCTAATGGTAAAAGAACAAATATATTGGCGTCTGTGTTGATTTTATGTGTATTTTGATTACTCAAAGGTTGAACACTCGTAGATATTAAAGATACCCTACAAGGTGATCTTTAATAAAATCAAGCCTAAATGTGTTTTGTTTCAATATTAGACAGAACTTCCATGTGAAGAGAAATAGACAAACCTCAGAGCTTCATTTTTGTTCTCAGGGACCCACTGTGCTCCTGAACCACCCCATTATTTACCGCTACTTCACTTCCATGATGTTAGGGAGCAGTTCTTCCTGAACAGGGGCCTTTTCTTTCATTGTAAAAGATTTGAGCCGATGCTATGGAATTTAAATCAGATTTCTTTTTTTTTTTAATCTCAAGATATTTTTGTTTTTCTTTTTTTAAAGAAGTGGATGCATACAGTAACGCAGTAGTTAATTTCACAGTAAGATAGAACCAACTTGTCTTTCTCTTGTGTTGCTCCTCAGGTTGTAAGGTGCATATGAATCACTTGTGAATCTTGTTATATGCAGATTCTAAAGCATTAGCACTTAGGGCCTGAAATTTTGCATTGATAAGAGGATGGTGTTATTACCTCATGAACCACAGTTCTGAGTAGCAAGCATTCAGAATAACTTCTCTTTTTCTTTCTTCTCTGTTTGTAGCCTCAGTCTCTGTCTCTCTGCATTTCTGTCTCTGTTTTCCTCCCTTTCCTATACTAAAAAGCAAGGCCCAGAGAGTCAGAAATTCTCTCTCCTGCTTATCTAATGACTAGCTTCTAAGTTTTTTGGCCTCAGCACATTCTTTCCTCCTGATAATTTCCAGGGTATGGAGATATGGCCTTAACCATTCAACAATCCAATGATATTAGAATGAAATATAATAAACTTAGCATTCATGCAGGAAGGATGGATACACAACAGTGGCAGTGTTTTCTTTTACAAGCATTGAAAAGCATGGATATTTGGGCTATTTAACTATGTGCTGCTCTCTGAGCTTTTTTTTTTTTTTTCTTTTTGACTCTTTATTTTTAGTAAATTATTAAAGTTCTAACCACAGTATGATTTGATGAGGTTCAACTCCAGCTGTCATTCACTGTGTATCCAAATATCTAGAGTTTTTCTTTGCAGTTAATAACTATAAGAAAGCAATGTTGTCCACAGTTACCCAAATAAATAAAGTACATTTCCAAACTAAACAATTTTGTTTCATGTTTTTGTGTTTCCCCAAAATTTTCAGTTGCTTCATACCATTTATAGAAAACCTTGAAAAAAGAGTCTTTCTGTGATTAAAAATGTCAAAACTTCTTAATTCACATAAGCTGCCAAAGACGCCCATTCCGACTCTGGGTGGTCAAAAAGCGAAGAACGCTCCTTCACCTTTCATCATTTCCTAACCTCAGACATCAGATCCAAGATCAGCCCTCAGGAAATGGAGACAGACATAGGGATGAGATCATTCAAGACAGGCTCTTCCGGAAATGAAAAAATAAAAGTCTGAACGTAGTCCACATTTCAACAAATTAATTGTTTTGTTTTCTCTTCAAGAGGTTTCAATGCTTAAAACAATGAAATGAAGAAACCTATTCTTGAGCCTGCGTGTACAGCCCTTGATAAAAATATGGATGAGGGTGTATTGAAGATCATTATTATCCAATTGAATGTTCTCCCTTATGTCATCTTAAATCTTGAAAGAGCTTCTTTCTAAAAGAGAGATTTCAGAGAAAGCTGCCAGAACATTCCTTTGGAAAATTGCCAGCAGAACTGTCCCCGGCTCCCTAGTGCATGCTTCTAAAGGAGGAGACCCTGGGTCTGAGGGCACTCAGGCTGACGGCCCATCCAAGGGTCTTCCACATGAATATACGTTTTAGTTCTTGGTTAATTGTCCCTGACAGGTAAGGTGGGGAGCAGGAAAGCCACACTGACTCATTGTGCTATTGAAAAACCCTGTTTGGGACTCTGAGCCAGGACCTCAGGCAGAGGTTACCAGAGTTACCTGGGAGAAGAGGACTCAGAATGCTAAACATGCTTGGCCAGCTCTATTTTTTTTGTCACTTTAAAGACTTTGAACTTTTGTCAGAAAACTGTGAGGTTATGTTTACATATCTTGGAGGAGGGAGCTGAAACTATAAAAGCAGGTCTCTTTCTTTCTTTCTTTCTTTCTTTCTTTCTTTCTTTCTTTCTTTCTTTCTTTCTTTCTTTCTTTTTTTAATGAGTGAAATGCATCAGCACATGATTTTAGTAATTACTACTGTCTCTTGGGAGTGTTGTGAAAGAGTAAGTGAAGGGTATGGAGCTCTGACACTTCCTATGAAATAAGCAAGGTCAAATCAACTGGCCTGCAGAAAGGATCAACTTTTTCCTGTTACATTTTTATGAAAAAATTTAAAAGATACTCCTCAACAGTTCATATTTTTTCACAAGCTTATGAAGTGCTGGGCTTTTTAATAGATTCTTGAAAAAAAAGAACAAAACAGTACATTCACTTTGATCAGAATCAATGAAAAGGGAGAAGCAAATAAGTAGAAAAGCAGACTTTATTTTTAAGAGATTTAGCTGGAGAGTAGAAAGGATTTCGGGCAGAATCAGAAAAAAAATGGAATTGTGGGGATTTTTTTTAAGTTTTAAAGGTGAATTCCCTATAAAGTAGATGGTCATATCCCATGTTGAGTATCTCAAGAAAATTTGGGGACAGCTGAACCAAATAAACTAAGTTTTCAATAGTTCTCAGGAGATAGTTTGCTTGAGAGAGAAGAATCAAAGATCCTCAGTAGTGATGATTATGGTGATGATTATGATTGATTTTTTATTTTAAAGGGCTCAATATCTATAATATACTCACAAAATACTTTTTTAGGAATACAAGTATGTAATTTAATTAACAAGAACAATAAAAAAAACCTGATTATCCTCATTTTACAAATAAGGAAACAGACCAGAGACTTTCCAAAATGATGTTGAGGAGACTGCTCTATCAACCACAAAACTGGTAATTGATATAATTAAATGATTATTTCACTGTTATTCTTGCTTTCTTTTTCTCCTTTTCCCTTGCCCAATATCACTAGTGATCTTCTGTGTTCTTTCTTTCCTACCATCTCCATCTTTACTTTTTTCAATTCCATCTGGGCTTCCTGCATAGTTATACACAATGGGTCTGTTATCATTGACAATGGGAATTCTATTTGCTGAGACTGTAATAAGCTATTATAATATTTAAATGTATAAATTAACATACTGATATGGGCTAGGTAAATAAGAAAATCAATGAACATCTAAATGACAGATTCTAATCCCTTGGTTTTATAATGCTACTCCTGTTAAAACCTATAAATGTTTTCAGAATTTCTATATTTGTTGAGATGTAGGTACAGATGTAGTCTATAAAACACGGGCTTCCTGTAGTTTTACTGTATTACATGTAGAGCCCAGATTGTAGATCATCAGTAGGAATTCAATCATACTAGACAATTGACTCAGTAAGGATTTTCAAGAGAGAAATTCAAACATCTGGCAATTAGATACTCGTTAACATACCTTTTTGACTCTGAGTTACTCTCATTAGAAATATTCACTGTTTAAAATTCATCTTATTTCCATTATTTTATTTTATTTTTCATTTTTATTTACTAAGAACTTTGTCTTCTCAGTGACATTTTATAAAGCATATGGCATATATTATTTTAAAGATCAAAAAAATCTTCAATATGTTGCATCAAAAAATCCAACCATTGCTTTTTGTTTGTTTATGTTTCCCTTTTCTTCCAAGATTCAGTCCACAGCTAGTTATTTATCATTTAAATGCATTCGACTGAAAGAGAACATTTTCCTGCTGAATATAGGAACCATCAAAGATAAAGATAGGCTAATGTTTTTAGTGTCTGCTAACATTGGATCTAGATTTATCTAGCTTGAAAGACACACCATTTGTAAAAGGCTTGTTTAGCATGGAAAACCCTTTATGGACAAGATTAGTCAAGTTTAGTCATTCTTGTTCTATGTGTTGGACAGTGGAGCAGAGCAAGGGAGAGAATCCTCAATTATGCAATCACACTCTTCTTTTATTTGCAGGACAGCAGTATAACTTCTCACCAAAGATATGATTTTAGTAGACATTTATACATTCATTTGGATTACAAGTCTTTTCTGTGCTTAAGACATCATGAGTGTGTGTGTGTGTGTGTGTGTGTGTGTGTGTGTGTGTGTGTGTGTGTGTGCGCGCGCGCGCGTTTTCATTGGGGAAAGATTCTTCAGCTCTCTCTTAATGATTTAAATAGATTGTGAAAGTCCATCCTTTCCATTCAGCTACTCCAATTGATGAGACCATTTCCCATTGTCATGCTGAGTCAGAGCTTACATTGCTCTGGCCTTTTCCCTAAAATTCACTGAGTATAAGTTCTT
>NW_017731737.1:450306-453249 GCF_001890085.2 Hipposideros armiger | reverse complement strand
TCTCCTGTTCAGAGCTGGCATCCCAAGCCAACTCCTAACCAATGTGCCACTTGGCTGGCCCAATAAATACCCTTCTTAATTTTGCCAAAACCTTATGGTAATTTTTCTTGGTTGCCTTTGTCATTGTTAATCAGGGAATATGTTCCATATGGGAAACTGATAACTTTGCTGCCATGGAATAAAGATGAAGAATTTTAAATAGAAATTCAAAAGTCCTATCACCTTCATAAGCCTTTAAAAATGGAAGCTAAGCCTTTCATTATTGTATTTTTTTCATAGGTCTTTTGTACCACTTTAAAGGAAATGGAGCTGAAAAAACAATTTCCAGCCTCTTTAAAGGTACAAATCTACAAATCCCTGGGCATGTTGATCAACCTTAAGATATGCCAATATATTTAAACATCCTTACCTGTTTTACTTCAAGGAAAGAAAATTATTCCTCAACTACAAGAACTCCTTGCATGTACTGAGTTGACAAGTCACTTTTCATGGGCATGAACTGGGAGGAATATCAACTCTATCTCTGTAAGTTTGTTTTGCTAGTTAGTTTTCAAAATATTTGTAGATTAGCCCCATTTATTTATTGTTGCTTTTAATTCCCTTGACTTTGATGTCAAATTCATAAAATCCTTTCTAAACCCAAGGTCCATAAATTTAGTATCTATGCTTTTTTCTGTGTAATTTCTTGTTTCAGGTCTTATATGTAGGTCTCTAATCCATTTTGAGTTAATTTTGGTATATGGTGACAGTTAGCAGTCTAGTTTCATTCTTTTGCATGTAGCTTTCTAATTTTCCCAGAACCATTTAATGAAGAGGATTTATTTTCTTCATTGTGAAACTAAATAGCTTCTGCACAGCAAATGAAACTATTAACAAAACAAAAGGTAACCAACTGAATAGGGGAAGATATTTGCAAACAACACCTCCAACAAATGGCTAATATCCAAAATATATAAATAAATCATACAATTCAACAACAAAAAACAAACAATCCATTTTAAAAATGGGTGAAGGACCTGAACAGACACTCCCAAGACAGACAAATGGCCAACAGATATATAAAAAGATGCTTAACTTTACTAGCTGTTAGGGAAATGCAAATTAAAACTACAATGACATACAACCTCTCACCTGTTAGAATGGCTATTATCAACAAGACAAGTAATAACAAGTGTTGGAGAGCATGTGGGGAAAAAGGAACCCTCCTACACTGCTGATGGGAATATAAATTAATACAGCCATTATGGAAAACAGTGTGGAGTTTCCTCAAAAAAATAAGAATATAATTAACATATGACCTAGCAACCCCTCTTCCAGGCATCTACCCTGAAAACCAAAAACATTTACCCATAAAGATATATATACCCCTGTATTCATTGCAGCATTATTCACAGTGGCCAAGACATGGAACAACCTAAGTATCCTTCAATAGATAATTGGATAAAGAAGATGTGGTTCATATATACAACGGAATATTACTCATCCATATGAAAAGATGAAATACTGCCAATTGAGACAAAATGGATAGATCTTGAGATTATTCTAAGCGAAATAAGTCAGACAGAAAAAGACAAGAACCATTTGATTTCACTTATATGCATATGTGACATATAAAACTGAAAGCAACAAACAAACAAGACAAACAACCAACCAAAAACTCAGACACAGGCAACAGTTTAATGGTTACCAGAGGGTAAGGGGGAAGAGAGGGTGGTACAAGAGGGAAAAGGGGTAAAATATATGGCGATGAAAGGAAAGCTGACTCTGGTTAGTAAACACACAATGTGATATACAGATGGTATATTATAGAATTGTATGCTTGAAACCTGTATCATTTTACTAACCAATATCACTTCGATAAGTTTAATAAAAATTAAAATTTCTAGATCAGAACCTTTCAAACAAGACTTGAAAAGGAAGTCTGAAGTATGAAAAGCTAAGAGACAGAAGAGATGTGTTTGACATGGACATGAAGGCAGAGTGGGATCCCAGAGACTCAGCTACTGGACTCTTTATTATCTTTCCATCCCCACGTCAGCCCTGGGACAATCTCAGTCAAGTCCTAGAACCTCATCAAAGTGTTATTTTAAGCCTACTACCTATTTACTTGAAACACAGTTTTACTTTTTTTGATATTAGAGTAGTGTGATATAGTAGTATAATGTGTTGAATGATGGCTCCTCAAAATATGTTCACATAATAACCCATGGAACCTGTGAACATGAACTTATTTGGAAGGAGGGTCTTTGCAGAAGTTATTAAATTAAGGATCTCGCTTTCTCGCAACGGGTTTGCCACCAGAACACAGGTGTAGTGAAAACCATCACTAAATCTAACCCAAAATGGGAAAAGAAAAGACACACATCGATATCATTGTCATTGGACACATAGATCCTGGCAAGTCTACCATTACTGGTCATCTGATCTGCAAATGTGGTGGGATTGACAAAAGAACCATCGGAAAATTTGAGAAGGAGGCTGCTGAGGTGGGAAAGGGCTCCTACAAGTATGCCTGGGTCTTGGATAAACTGAAAGTTGAATGTGAATATGAGATCACCATTGATATCGCTCTGTGGAAATTCGAGACCAGCAAATATTATGTGACCATCATTGATGACCCAGGACACATAAACTATCAAAAACATGATTACAAGCTAACTGTGCTGTCCTGATTGTTGCTGCTGGTGTTGGTGAATTTGAAGCAGGTATCTTCAAGGGCAGCCCTGTGAGCATGCCCTTCTGGCTTACACACTGGGTGTGAAACAACTAATTGTTGGTGGAAACAAAATTACTTCACTGAGCTGCCCTACAGTCAGAAGAGATATGAGGAAATCATTAAGGAAGTCAGCACCTACAATAAGAAAACTGGCTACAGCCCTGACATTGTAGCATTTGTGCCAATTTCTGATTGGAATGGTGACAATATGCTGGAACCAAGTGCTA
>NW_017731737.1:446082-449351 GCF_001890085.2 Hipposideros armiger | reverse complement strand
TTTTTAAAATCAGTAATTTTTAATGGAAACAACTTGACCAAAAATCTGTCCCAGAATTTTGAGACCCATTAAAACGAAGTTTAATGAGACAAAAAAAAAAAAAAGAGGATCTCAAAATGAGATGTTCCTGGATAATCCAAAAACCTTAAATCCGATGATAAGTGTTCTTATAAAAGACACACATAGGAGACACAAACACAGAGAAGAGAAGAAGCCCATGAGGAGATGGAGGCAGGACCTGGAGTTAAGCAGCCACAGCTGAGGAAGACCTGCATCCATCACGAGAAGCTACAAGAAGTAAGGAAGGATCCTGCCCAGAACCTTACAGGGCAGGATTGCAGCCCAATTCACACCCTGGTGTCACCTCTGACTTCCAGAATTGTGACAGAATAAATTTCTGTTGTGAGACCCTCAATTGGCTACAGCACCCAAAGGAAACTAATACAGGTGGTAAGTTTATTTTTGTAAGTGAGTTTAGAAGAGGTTACCAGAATAGTGTCTTAACTCACTATCGCAGTGACCAGTGAACACAAGAGCAGAGCAAAATCAGTCTTTCATGATCGTTACTAGAAAGAGTACTGAACATATTATGGAATATCAAATCCAGAAAGACCCATATTTGTATCTATTCATTCAAAAATTTTTGGAAATGTACTAAGGCTCTCTTCAAGGGACATAATGAAAAAGAAACATATAAGGTCTCTGTCTTGTGGAATTTTATTCTAAGGGGGTATCACTAGGTAGAAGTTTTTCATAATAGCACATTTGAATTTTAAAAACATATTCTTTAAAAACAGTCTTTTGACAGGTATCATTACTACGTAGAAAAGAAGATCCTTTGTAAGCTAATGCATTCATACCATGTGACCCGTTTCTTAGCTATAAAGGACTTTTGAAGGTCTAATCAACCTATGGTGTGCCTCTGCTTCTCATAATGCTCCATATGTGAGAGGTTGTTTTATTTATTCCATTGTTTTCTAATAAATTGCCATGTCTTCAGAAAAACCAAATGAGAAAAAAAGAATAAAAAGAAGCAGCTGACAATTATGCTACACAATAAATGCTAGAATAGACGAAAATAAATATTTAATGGTGTGACTAAGTGTAAGGGTATGGGGTTATTAGAAAAATGTTGAATTGAGAGTTTTTCTGGGGGTATTTTAAGCTTTTCTTTCCTTTTTGTTCATGCCAAGCGACCTCAGGCGATTGGGACTCAAGAGGTTTCATGGTATGAACTGTTAGGCCATAACTTAGTGAACTAAAACACAGCATATGGCAATTAGTGGCGTGCGGTTTCCTTGAAGCTATTCATTTGGCCAGTGTAACAGGAGCACCTAAATTCCTTCAATGTATCATAATTTGGTGCAATGGAAGGGGTCCAAGGGAAAGAGGGGCATTGCCGGAGAGAAGTGTTCCAAAATGCACCAGTACTCAGGTAATGAAGGATGAGGAGCAAGGGCTAGGTGCACAGAATCTTTACTACACAATGCAAATTAGACACAAAAGAGCAAGAGCCAGGAAAGATAGATGATCCAAAGAAATAAAACTCTTCAGGCATCAGCAACTCTTCAAAAGTTCTTTTGACCCTTTACTTTTATCATTTCACATTTTCACTTTATGAAGTAGAAAAGCTGTTACTTGGTTTGTGTTATTTTGGAAGAGTTGAGTAGCTGTGAATTGTTCTTCTATATTTAAATTCTAGAGAATTCCTCCTTCTGTTTTATTATTTTTTTAAATTGGATCATATGAAAATTAATATACATTATAAACCAGGAAGACATCCTCAGGGCATTGGGACAGACTCCACCATAGAAGAATTGCCTAAGAGAGATCATCCTGCCATAGTTAGCTGAAGTGTTATCATCTTTTCATAAAATATATCATAGTATCACATTTTTCTCTCATGCTCATGCAAAGGTTGGGATGTATGTACTCCTTGGTCAGTTATCAAGCTAATCCTGAATTAGATTTCTACCTCAATATTCATCATAATAAAACTTTAATCATAATAAAGTATAAATCTGGAGCAAATCACATATGTGTTCTGCAAACATGATTGCTTCTAATATAACCAAAACTATAGTAGTTATAAAGAAATGGAAGGCTTGATCTCCAAATGTTTTTACTCTTTCTTATTATGAATGCATGGAAATGATAATAAGAAGAAGAAAAGGAGGAGAAGGAGAGGAGGAGAAGAAGAAAGTCATTTGTTGAACCCATAAGTGTTAGGGATTGTGCTAAGGGATTTACATGCTTACTTCTTTTTACACAGTGACCTTGCTAGGTAGGTATTTTTGCCTTCATTTTATAGGGAAAGTCTCCCTTTCAACACATAAAGCTGACAACTGGAGTGATGGGCTATGTGCTCAGCATTTCTAGATCTAGTTATTCAAAGGAATTATGAAATCTGCATTTATTTAATGTAAAGTTTTCTGATTTTAAAGTGTTTTCATGTAATTCATTTTTTTAAATGTATATACCAAAACAAGCTCTCTAGATTTGCCTTAACCTTTCAAGTTTTTGAAATCATAGTCATCTCTCATGAAGAACCTTCTTGCATTAAAATCTTCTTTCACATACTGTCTGTGTAGAAAAGAATCCTAAAATCATCTGTGCAATTCTAATGGATGAATCTTATGGATGAAGAAACTGAATTCCAGAGAGGGAAAGTGACTATCTCAAGATCACACAGTAAGGAGCAAAGGTTAAATTAGGAGACAACCTTCTTCTGAATCCATTTGCATTTTTCTCACTCTACTAGGCTGCCTCAAAACCAAACCAGGTATGGAAAATGTAGCATGTCACTAACAGGTCATTTATTTACTACTCTTCCTCAGTTATAGCTAACCATCATTGCATAAACCCATTTCTTAAAACTGAAATCTATGCAATTCTATACATATATAAAATGTGTTCCTTTTGCTGCTGTTGAATTTAATAATGGGGAATATGATATCAACACCATATGTAAAATGTAATGACAACAAAAGCTTGATAAAATACTATGTACATGTATATTGTTTGTAACTTGCTAATGGTCTTATTTCATAACATTAGTCAGAGAAATAAAATTACTTAACAGACTTCATATGAAATATACACAGGAAAATTATTTATATTTTGTAGCACTCACGAAGACTTTGCCTATGGTTTTTATTTTATTCCATTTCTTTGTCGAGGAAGCTGGCTTGCATACTAATAATACTGTGAATGTAATCCTCCAGTGCCTTTTGGTTCTCATCATTCATTATTGATGCAATATTTTTGCT
>NW_017731737.1:437007-444053 GCF_001890085.2 Hipposideros armiger | reverse complement strand
GAAGCCATAAAGGTATGAACAAAATATAATCTATAAAGAGCAGAGAAGAAACAAGCACAGAAGTTTAAAGAATGCCCAGAGAAGTTTGGGATGGGGGAAAAAAAAAAAAAAGAAAAGCCAACAACATAAACAAATTCACAGCCCAAGAAGATGGTATAAAGTGTGTATTCCTTCACTTGTGTTTTTCTGCTTTCTTCATAGATTTAAATATACGTTGATTCATTTAGCATTTCCTGAGTGTTTTTTTTAGTAAGTCTTTATGCATTAAACATTTGTAAACACTTAATAAAGTGTTTATTAGGTAGGTGGTACTTATTTTAATAGAATGGGAACAAGATTTGTTTGACGTACAGTTCAAAATAGGCAACTCTATGTTTTGTGAGTACACTTCTTTAATTTCTTTCTTTGTATGTAGTATTTACAAACTTATTCACAAAGCATTTCTGCCAAATTCTGCTCTGGTTACAAATAGAAAGCACCTTATCTCTCTTGGAAACTTTCTATAAATGTTGAATGTTAGAATTGGCTTGAATTGGATGTTCCATAAATAAGGAGATAATCTAACTTAGAATGTTGGCTCAAAAGTTTTGCTCCAACAGATTTAAAGAATGTATTTCTTCTGCCCAGATTTATGAGATGTCATGTACTGTCCTAAAATTCTCTGGATTTCTCTGATGACATGTCCTTTGGATATAGGCTCAGTTATTCTGTTGTCTAGGGTAGTTTGTAAACAGTGGGCCTACAGAACTTGAACATTTACACTAATTTTATTTTTCTTCTATTTTATTACTATTTAAGTAATCTGTTCCTTTTCTTTCTGCCTGAGTGCTTATGAGATCTTTTATTACCTGAAAATTTAAAACCGTTAGCATATATGTATATGTCATATATCTTTATAAATATATTTCTTTATTACATTGAGTTTGCCTCATGTATGAGTCTTTGTGATCTACATATTTAGATGCTTCAGCTTAACAAACTTTTTTCTATTATATTTTTGAATATTGTTTCTATGCTATATCATTTGTTTCTGTTATGTCACTATAATAAAAATTATTAGAATATCAAATCTCAATTATCCTTCCAAAGCTATCATTTTATTATCTAAACATCATCATCTATATTTCATCTTCTGCTATATTCTAAAAGAGCCTTTCACAATCCTCCTCAGACTAAATTGATATGCTGCTTGTATGGTTTTAATAGTTTAAACTCTGTGTTATTTCTTTTTATACACTTCTTTTTAATCTCTGTCAACTTTAATTTTGACTAGCAATAAGATCTTTGTGTTTTCATCTTTGGACTCTGTGATAGTTAATTTTATATGTCAACTTGATTGGTTAAAGGATGCTTGGATAGTTGGTAGAACATTATTTCTGGGTTTGTCTCTGAGGCTGTTTAGGGAAGAGGTTAGCATTTGAATCAATACAATGAGTAAAGAGATCTGCCCTTACCAATGTGAGTGGGCACCAACCAATCTGTTGTGGGCTTAAATAGAACAAAAAGGGAGGTGAAGAGCAAATTTTCTGTGTCTTTTTGAGCTGGGACATCCACCTTCTGACCTTGCATGGTCAGATTTCAGGTCATCAGCGTTAATGGGTCTCAGGCCTTCTGACTCAGAGACTTATACCAGCAGTCATTTGGTCCTCAGGCCTTCAGCTGAGGACTGAATTATACCACTGGTTTTCTTGGGTCTCCAACTTGCAGAAGGCAGATTGTGGGACTTCTCAGCCTCCATAGCCATGTGAGTTAATTTCTATAATAAATCTCTCGGCTCCATTTCTCTGGAGAACCCTAACTAATTCTTATTTTATTGAGTTCATGTTTTTCATTCATTGTCCTCCCATTCCATTACCAAATGCTGTTGCTAATTAACTATAGTCTGTAGCCCTACCACACACACACACACACACACACACAGAGAGAGTCTGTGGTTCTTTACTCTTGCTGTATACGCTTTCAACCTTCCTCAAGGTGGCATCTCCTGATGCTGGTGGAGGCCAAATCACTGGAATCAACATTTTAATCCACCATTTACTACCTATGCAGCTATAGAAATTTACTTTAATTGTTCTCTGACTCAGTTTTCCCATCTGTCAAATAAGAGTAATAATAATCTCGCATAACATTGTAATGAGGAAGAATACAGATAAGGCACTTCAAACAGTGCCAGGTACAAAGTACTCAATACATGTAAGTTATTATTGTTCTCAGTTATTAACCTGAATGTTTGGTTGATGTAGATTTGCATACATCATCTCTGTGATCCATTACTCTGAAGGATCTGGAGAGGCTGCTGCTCGTTGGACAAACCCAATAGGAGAATTGAATTTCCTCACAGTTCTTCCCTGTGTTTGTTGAAACTGTCATGCAAAAAGCCTACTTTCCTGGGCACATGCACTGTTCAATCTCATCACAACTCTACTCACGTGATGTGGGAGGGTGGGTGCATCCCTTGCGTGCAATGCTTGCATATGAAGCACTGATGCATTGAGGGAGGGAAAGAGAGGTGAGAAGAAAGGTTGATCCTTAGTTTTGAAAAATTTTCTAAAGTTCAGGAAAGATGCCTGGCACCTCGTAGACAGAGGGTTCCCTTCTGTGCTAGAAAGAAGTAGCATGAAGTTCTTGCACTTTAGACATTCTGCTTGGTACAAAGTGGCCCAAATCTTGGAGACGATTATTAATGTTTTTCAATGAAGCTGTAAATGTCCTCTTCTGCTTCAGCATCAATTTTTGCCTGCATCCCAGAAAAAATTAGTAGAGGAAAGTTCATAGGAATGAAGAGTGCTCATGAATGAAAATTTGGAGTAAGCTACCCATGTTTTTTCTTTTTTAATATCATTTCATACTCATAATATCTAAAGTAAGGACTACACAATTTATCATAAGTATATCTCACCTTTTACTAATTGTGTTGAATTAAAATTTCCATATATATATTTTTAGGTTTCTTTTCTTTTTTTGAATCTATTTCACTCAGAAAAATGTTCTTTTTCTCTGAGCCCAATTTTGTCAAAAGATGTACAGTATAGATTTCAAATCAATTTTTAAAATTCTTCTCAACTGCCCATCTCCACTAGTTCAAAATAGCATCGCCTCTCATCTATACTATTGCAGGAGGCACCTAGTTAGTCCCCCCACTTATACTTATGCCCTCATTCGGAACAAAATGTCAGAGTGAACTTTAAACATGAAATCTGATCCTGCCCCTCAACCTGCTTATAACCCTTTCCAAACTCATCTCCTAATAAACAGATTCTCTCTGTGTTCCAAACACAAGCTCCTTATAAACACAGGGCCTGTGTATATGCTTTCCCTTTACTGGAAAGTTTTTTGATCACACTACCTTTCCTCAGTCCTTTCTCCTCTTTGCCTATATAATTCCTATTTCTTCAGTCAAGATTAGTTTCTGTGTTCTGATTTTTCTAACACTTAAACTTTTTGTTTTATTACCTTATCACAATTTTTAATATTTAATTATCTACATGATTATTTATCTAATTCCGTCAATCCAAAAACATTTTAAGTTCCATGAGAGTAGGTTTCATATTCAATTTTGGAAGGGTAGTATTAACATTTTGATGGTTTAAGATGCCAAAACATTTGGATGAATAAACTTAGATCTTCTAGGCTTCTTTTTTAACTTAGTGGTATTAATGAACCCAGTGTTCAGCAATTAGTGACAGCTTTTATGACTTTCAAGGCTTTTTTTCCACCTAAACAGTTTTGGAATTTTGTTATTTATAAAGTTCCCTTAGAGCTTTGAAAGTGGGCAAGTGGAACAAGGAGCATTCCTGACTGCACAAAAATAATGAAAATCTTTATTCTTCCTTTATGAAGTGCTGTATTCTCTTTGTTTTCATATTTTATTCATGCTTCATGCTTTCTCAAAGTAAACAAGAATTCTAAAACATCCCATTTTTTAATATTATGTAGCTACTGACTTCTTTTTCCATGTTTCTCAAACCTTTGTTTGCTCCACTTCATTCTGTGAAACCAGCCCTGGCTAAGTCATTTCCTTGTATATTCCTTACCTAGAGTTGGAGCTATTCCTTCCCAGCATCCTGATACACACAAAAAGTCAGCATCTAATGCTTCTTACCTGTAACAAAATGGTTATAAGCTTTGTCTTTAAAAATAAAGCATACAGATAATATGCTGTATAAAAATAGAGATGGGTCCTGTTTTGTGTTCTGTTTTTATACTGAAATGTAGATAAAATACTAAAAAGCTAATGTTCTATTTCAAATGCTTGATTTGCTGATAGTTGAAATCAAACTCCATTTTGTTAAAATTAAATATTAAAATAGTATCACATTGCTTTAATAATAAGTATCCACAGTACAATTGTCGTTTTATATGACCAAGAGTTTCAAATACTATTTTTGCATTGTTAGTCACCCTTTTGTGCTTGTTCTGTACCTGCTATCACCACAGTTACTTGTGGTTTCTTCTGAAGCCATTTATTTGCAAATAATAAACAGTATTTAGAGAGGCACCTCTTTTCTCTAGTTGTTTTTATTAAATTATGATACTAACAAGGTTGGTTTTCTATGAAATATTTAGTTTTAGTTTATTTTTAGTTCACCATTAGCCTTAACTGCTGGGGGATTAGATTAACCATTGTCTGCACTGATGTCTGGTTCTTCCAAAGTCACTGTGCCACAGAATTAGGACAAAGATGTACATGGCCTTGGGCAAGCCATTTAGTTTCTTCATTTATAAAATGGGGATTAAATGACCTTTCTATACCTACCTATCAAGAGTACTTTAGATAAAATTAGATAATAGACTTGAAAGTACATAGGAAGTAAATGTGTTGTAATAAAGAATGATAATCTATTCTAAGGAACCCAAATAGAAAAACAAGTGTATAAAGGCTTTTAAAACCACATTTTTGGGGGGAATGAGTGGCTAACTGCATTCAAAGATCAATTTGTTATCGAGTAAAAAAAAATGTTGATTTGAGAGTATAAGGAAACCATTTTCTATTTCTATTATAAAAATGTTCAATACCTCTTGGATATGGATTTTTTAAAAGTTAGAGTTTAAATTGTAATTTTTATACCTTTAAATTCTTATATTAGAAAATAATCTGAGTCAGAGCCTAGACCAAACCTCTAAGTGAACTTCTATGATGGACAGACTTTAGGTAGAGAAAATCATTAGGTAGCCATTCCCTATAGCTAAAGAAAGAAAACAAAAGGGAGAGATCTGACAAAATGCTTCTAAAACAGAAAACTCAGATAATTTGAAAGATCAATTCTTGGGAAACATTGGTAAAAGAGATGCATCAGATTTCCAAACAACAATGCTGCCACACTACCATCTGGTTTTCATTTTCTTTCTTTCTTTCTTTCTTTCTTTCTTTCTTTCTTTCTTTCTTTCTTTCTTTCTTTCTTTCTTTCTTTCTTCTTTCCTTTTTTTTTTCTTCTTTTTTTCTATGTAGTAAAACAGAAGAAGCCAGGAAAAAAGCAGAGAAATTCCAAGGACAAATGTGATCTTTGCCAAAGAGATTGTAAAGTTAATGGTCTCTTTTTTTAGATCAAGATCAAAGGTTGAATTGAAGCCTATAGCAAGTACTTTTAAGACCAAGTTCTCTGGAGACACCACAGTATACTGGATTCACAACAGAGACTCATTTAATGAAAATTAGGGAGAGTTAAATCCACCGTAGCCTGGGAGAAAATCCGCATTAAGTTAAGCAATAAATGATAGCGATTAAAGATAATGAAATGGAAACACAATTTTGTGTAGGTATGTATATACGGTGTAGAGCCGAATTTTGTACACTTCAAGTATGATGGTCTTTATTATTTACTTCATTTGTTTTCTTAAGGAGTTGCACTTTTAATAAATAAGCATGAGTATGTGACAACCATGCTTTGATACTTCATGAACCATACCTAGAGAAATCATTTCAGTTATTATTCTAAGGCGGCATAGTTGGGTCAGGCCTGCCTATCGCTGCTTTCCTGAAATGAAATTCTAGTCTTGTAAAGGGAAGCCCCAAGGAGTGGATGCAATGGACAACTTTACCAAGATAAGGGGAATCACCTGGAGTTTTAAAAAGAGTGGACATATACTCTTTTGTAATTCTAATAGTAGTATTCTGAAGTCTTTTATGGAGATTTTCTTTGGTATATTTGGCTTTTATTTAACTTTTCTTTTTTAATCTTATTGCCCATTTCATTAGGCTGACAACAATATCTGAAATTGACTTAAAATAGTTTCTTAGAAACTTTCATTTTTCTGGAGGTGTTTCCAATTTTGTTTTAATTTCTTGTTTTTATACATGAAATTGTTGTTTTCTATAAACTGCAACAAACAACAAATAAAACAATTATAACATAAAATCAAGACTCTTGCATGATTTATATATGTGTGCTTATCTGTCTTCCAACTTTGAAAGTTAATTTCTAGAGAGAAGAGGTTATAATTTACATCTTTCTTCCATGAAAATAAATAATGTATAATACATTAACTCTTTATTTGCAAAGTAAATGAAAAAAACAAACAAAAAAACCCCAAAACCCTTCAGATATTAAGGATTAAATAAAATATGCTTTAGAGACAAAATAAGAGGGACTTTTTTGCCTTGCTTTTAATCACTTGACACAGGAACAGAACTTATTCTGTATATGCCAATTATTGTTAGATTCATAAAAGAGCTAACATTTTAAAATTTGATACACACACTTATACACACACACACACACACACACACACACACACACGCATGTACATACACACTATGGATTCCTACACAGAGATTATAAGTGATGCAAAGTATATGGACACTTTTATAAACCATTCATTTAAAATATTTATTTGTGATCACATTTATTAATGGTTACTGAGATGTTTTCAGTCACAGAGACAGGTTATAATTATGAATCATCTGTGATTCAGGGAAATTTTCAGGTTTTGTTACCATTCCATTTAGAAAATTGAAAGGAAAGCAGGGGATCATGGGGCATAGCTAAGACAGAGCACACACAAGAAGAGACAGTTCATGTGAGCTGGAAATAGCTCTCTTTCTTTTT
>NW_017731737.1:433317-436246 GCF_001890085.2 Hipposideros armiger | reverse complement strand
CTATTCATTTGTAACCATACAGGCTGTAATTTTTGAAAACTTTTTAATCTTGGGAGAAGAGAGAAATCTAAATTTTCTCAAGGGAGATTGTTTTGAGAAATTAAGTCAATTGCCACTAATAACAGTGCTAATTCTTAAAAATCATGAAAATGTAGTAAATTCACAAAGCTGTAGTACGTTCTGGGAAGTTTAAGTCCTTAAAGATAGAAGAGATGCATATATTATTATAATTTTTAAAATTAACTTAAATAAACATATATTTTTACAATATAGGACATCTTTTATTCTCTGTTAATATAAACCCCAAACAATTTTTTTATTATCTCATTTTTTTCCACATATCTTTCTGGAGGAAAACCTAAATGACTTCTAAACTTTTTTTTCCCCAAAAGTTTTATAATTATAAGAAATTACAATTAAAATGTAAAGCCAGGTAGGTTGTGACTATGGGGGGAAAAAATGTGACTAAGTAGATAGAATTTGACCTGTTCTTTAAGTAAGAGTAAATAGAGAGAGTAAAAAAAAAAAAAAATGCAAGATACAGGAGAGTTTGGCAAGTGCCTGTATGTAGAATTAGGGAAAATAAAAGAAAGCTCAAGATTTGGGTGCTGGATGTCTAAAAGAATGATAATAGTATAGATAGATGTATGTATAGGAAATTATATTTGTTAGGACAATGATAAAATTAAGATGCAGAGGTTGAAGTATGAGTCATTCAAGGTGAAATGCTTGATACATATTTGACAGTAAGACAATGTACAACACGAAGCTGTCAGTAATGGCAGTTGTTTACAGAGCCGTATGCTTAAAGGTATTACCTAATGATTTACTCATGGTTGAGGCCGTATTTCAAATGATTAATATTCAGTTTCCTTTTAAAAGAGGGAATTATGTATAAAGGCAGATTTTAAAAGTATTATATACAAACATAAATTGAGTTATCGTTATTATAGCTATTACATTTTAAATAATTCTAAACAAAACAGTAGCATTGCTTCATTTAGCCTCTGAGAAATGGGCAATTTTGTATTTACAAATGAAATTTAAGATTCCAATTCAGAATATTTACTTGTAATAATATCAGCTGTAATTTTTGTACGATTTTTTTATCTTCAGAAGGAGTAAAATTCAAATGTTCTCACAAATGATTTAGGAAAACAAGACAACTATCACAGAAAGTGCGCTCCAAGGAGCACTACATGGACCTGCTTCACTGGTTCTTCCCAAATTGCACAGAGAATGTAGGAAACATGGCGGGTTCTGCTATTTGGAATGTAAGTTGCATACCATGCTGCCTCTAAACAATGAATGTTATAAAACATATTGCGGAGTCCCTTTCCCTAGAAGTTCATAGTCTAATGAGAGACACAAGCATGCTAAACCATGTCCAAATACTATGGGAATGTGTTGGAGTCCCATGTCATTAAAAAAAATAAAAAATGAAAAAATATTTTAGTAGTCTTGGGATCCTATACCTCGCTCATGCATGCATGGTTTTAACAAGGCTCTTCCTTTTATCTGGCAACATAAATTCTTGCATTTTATTCAATGCTTGTGCTTAGTTTATGTGAGAGAGGCTCTCTTGAGGATGTATATGGCCGGAGATATTTTTGTGGTCGTATTCCTGTATATTAAATGATAAAATGGCTATTTGTGGCTTTTACTAGTTTTGCCCTGCAAATCATTCTCTTAGTATGTACTTATTCTGCCAAGGATGTCTGACTTTGAATAATTAGTTTATTGTTTATTACATAATTTCTTATTATTTAACTTTGAAATTTAGTCAATATTTGTGTAAGAACTAAAATAGTGGAAGTAAAGGAATTAATCTGCATGAGCACAGGTACCAAAGCACCTAAATAACATGTTATCACTGTGTCTTGTTAGAATCAGTCATTTATTGTAAGTATTTAGCTGAAACAAATTATCAGTGGCTAATGGTCTGTTTGGCAGAGCTCATGTCCAGCATTATTTTGGCCATTCTTGATTAGAATGTGGTCCATCAATGGCTAAGGGACTCTAAATTGATTGTTATTAACAGTTTATGCACTGTGCGTAATAATGCATAGAACTGAATTAAGGAGATGTTTTGAAAAATCAAGAGACAATGAGAATTAAGGTTGTCAACTCCTCAAGTGTGGCTTCGATAAGTGTGATCTAAACAGTACCTGAGAATCTATATACCTTTCTTTAATCCTATTTCTCAAATGCCTTGGGAAAAATGAATCCGATTTTTAAAATGAGAGCTGTAAGACTTATTTAAGATATCAGTATAAAGTCTGGAGCACACTGGAGTCCATCAATTGATCAATACTTGGTACAACTTTGAAATGCGTTTTGAATCTATCACCTCACTGAACTAACTACACATTACAATGATTTAACATGTCAAAAGAAACATCTAGTCAAATGGACAGTATAGTTACAAGTACTTCTGAATATAGATATAGACATGATATTAATATTTATATTTGGCGCTAAAATTTGTCTTTTTGTGTCTGACTGACAAAAATGCTCATTCACTAAATGCTAATATGCCCTAATTTTTGAGAAGAGGAGAGAAAAGGACAGGGCAGGGCATAAAACAGGGAAGGGAATAGAAGGGAAGGGGAGGAAAGGGAAAGAAAGAGAAGAGAAGTGGAGATTGAAGAAAACCAGTGAAGACTGGAAAACAGCTGCCTTTACTGAGAAGCAGCTAATATACTAGGTAAATTGAGTAGAATAGATTTTGGCTGAATCAGAGGAAATGTAAGTGTGTGACGTACATGGCCTCATGATTGACATCATGGAAGAATAAAGTTCTAACAATATTTCAGACAACAAATAATCCCAAAATGATCTTTTCTCTCTGTTTTGGGATAAATACTAGATAAATGAAAACTTTATTTATGCAAACATGAAAAGATTAATAAACTGGAAAGAAGAAAAA
>NW_017731737.1:420157-432387 GCF_001890085.2 Hipposideros armiger | reverse complement strand
AAGATCTAGACATAGTTTGGTGAATTAAGAATATTATATATTCTTACATAATGTACATTATACGTATTATATAATGTACATTATATATTATGTATACAATATATTTTTATATATAATATAATATTTATATATACAGAGGGTGCCAAAACAATGTATACACATTTTAAGAACAGAAAAAACTGTATTAAAATTGGAATACTCAATATATACCAATAACAAAAGATGAATAAAAGTCACATTTGACTTCTGCAATTATAAGAGGTGCTCAAAGTGTTTACCATCAGTGTAGTTTTCACAGTGTTTTTTCCTTTCTTAAAATGTGTATACATTGTTTTGGCACCCTCTGTATACCTAACCTATGTATAGCCTATAAGCATTTAGGTAGGAAAAGCAGAATGTCTGTAAGGAAACATATGCCTGTAAGGAAACTATTTCAAACTGAATAAAAACAGGGATAGGAAAAAAAAAGGATCCAAGAAGTTTATAAGAAAGTAAAATATACACTAGGTGTGATAGCAATAAATATATACTTTTAAAATTGTAAGGGTTTAGAAAAAATATCATTAATGTTTTTATACTTTTGTATACTTGGAAGTATACTATAGTAGAGTGAGAAATGCATCAAAATAAAAAATGAAAAAAATAGCATCAAAAAAAGGCTAATATTGAATACTAAACCAGGTTGAAAAAATAGCTTTATAACATTGTAATATGGCAATATAATTTAATGGATTTATTAATACATTTTAAGAGAAAATATAATAGCAAAATTAATATATTATCAGGATCTAAAATATATCTCATGTCAGCAGAATATTGAAAGTTTTCAAAAGGTAAATTATCCTAAGTTTTATATCTTTCATGGGAGGGGTCAACATAAATTAACTAGATAATTAACAATTTTGAAAAAAATTACATAAAAAATAACACTTACTGGCATACTACATTTTTCCTATTTCTAGAACACAGTAGAACAAATAAAATATACACGTAGGGAAAACAATTATGGGAGTCATAAAGAAAGCCTGTAATACAAGTTGTCATCTGTTGTGATAATAAATCAATGGTATATGTATTTAAGCTCATCTTACACTACTACTCCACCTTCAATTCTTTGTGCCTTTGCTCCCAATCCCACCCTACTACACACATATTTTCCTTTGTTTAATGGATTTTGCTGTCTTTAAATGGTTTTCAGAAAGATGAGATGATTAAAAACATGTGAAAGTTTATTACCACTGACACCTGAAAAAACAACACCTATCCTACAGGCAGCTGACTTTCAGAGGACTCGAGATAAAGCGCATGGAGTAGGTGAAGCAAGAAGTGTCACTCTTTCTTTTCTTTAAAGCCTGTATTTCAAGTTGAGAGCCATATCAGTAAGGAACAGTCTGGATGCATTCTTCTCAATCTAACCCCAACTACTTTATAGTTGTTATTTTTTCCACCTGAAAAGTGATAGCATAGTCAATTCATCTCAGCTTTTGTGGAACAAAGTTTAATCTTTTCCTTTTTTTGTGCATATCATCTTAAAAAGTCAGGATGATAACTGACTAATTCTTTGGGAGGAAATGATTTTCATTCCAGAGGTTAATTTTTAATGAATCAAAATTAAAAGAAAGAAAGGAAAGAAAAAATGAAATGTAGCACAGTCATCTAAAAATTATATTAAATAATTATTTTTTAAATGAAGAAAATTATAAGCCACTACTTAATCTGTAATTGGATAGGCCTTTAAAAGTATCAAGGAAAAAAGTCAAACCTAAAAACTATCGCATTTGTATACACAAAAGTTTGTAATAAATACAATGGTCTGGAGCTCAGAGGAAAGTGTTAGATGAAGAACGTTGGTGGCAACATGTGATGTTTGATAGACATAAAATTCCTATTAATATTGAAAAGTACCTTTGGAATTATTTATCTTAAATTCCTATCATACTCTTGCTTTTTATATAAAATGTCCTTTCCCTTAGCTATTGAAATATATGCTTGTGACTTTTACATATCCATTGTCCTCTATTTTCAAAAATGAATTTTTTCTGTTTCCTTGGCTATTGCTGAAATGTTCCTTTTCCAAGCCACTCTTCTCTGAACTCAGTGCTTCCTCTGAGTAACCTAGAGTCTCTATTCTTCACAAGAAAGATCCCACAAAAGGCCTGGCATTTAAAATGATGGTGGCCTGACCGCACGTTATCTTTCTAGGTGCAATCCTTAATTTTCACATTAACAGGATCTTTTTCTATAGTCTAAAATTAGATTATGCTTTATTGTTTCTATCCTCCACATCCTTGTACAAAGAATATACTGAAAACATATTTGTTAATTCATTGACAATCAGAATAACATATTACTAATTGGGATGCAAAAATTACTTTCAATACCCCCTTAAATTTATAAGTATCAGGCATTACATTTAGAAGAAACTTTAATTCTTCAACTTAGTTACTAAACTATGAAATGTTCTGCAGAAAAGCCAAAGGTGTAAGTGCAGCCATGTATAATGTCGCTGTAGGTTAACGATGAAATAGATCTTTTCCACATTTTCAGTGAAAGCATTTGTGAAAAGATGTATTGCTCCAAGTTGGAAATCTATATTCTGTGACAGCTGCCGACTAGTAATGAGATCTAATGAGCTGTCTCTTTATTGGAAAAAATAACATTTGCAATAACAGCCCCTTTGCAAATTGTAAAAGAGTATGGGAGTGCAGATATAACCCCAAGTTGATAAGGGTATAGTCATGTCAATGTCATTTCAATTCAAATCTAAGTTGCTATTCCCATTTAAAGTAAGGTACTGTACACTCAAATGTGAAAATTAACTCATTTTCTCCCTAATAGCCTGTGGCTAAAAATTTAGTTTCTTTCATGTAATATTAACATAACACTGATACCAATATTATTATAGTAAACTTAAGACAATTAAGTTTAAACAATGATAAGCTTTTCAGATTTGATTTCCAAGTTTAACAGAAAGCTATTATACTTTTTCATTGTTATGTTCATGTAATATTTGGGGTTTGTTATTTGAAATTATTATACTAATACAAGAATGCCCCCCTTCCATCACTTCACAACCCCCCAAACATACACATAAAAGAACCAGCTGTGATCAGTAGTACTAGAGTAAAAATTTTGAAAACTGATGATGGTTTACATTATCTTGGAATGCCTCAAGGCTCAAGTTAAGATCATTTAAAAGGAGCAGTGGCAGCAAAGATACAATTGATTTTGGTAACATAAAAAATCTAATATTTCACATAATAAAAATAAGGGTGTTATCAAAACATTGTCAATAAAATGCAATTTATTGTTTTTAAAAAATCATTTTTAAAAAATCCCTTACACTTAAATCATAGAAATTTAAATGCATGAAACACATAAAGTTTCGAAACAATAATTTTTATGGCTTCCAAAATACACCAACATCTCTTACGTATTGGTAATACATCCAATATATACTTTACATTTTCTCTTCTGTTACAAGAGAAAGGGCTGCATTATTCTTAAAGTTAGTTATTCCAGTTCTCCAATTTTCATCACAACAACTTTTTTTCTGGGCTTTTTCTTTATGCTTTACCCCCTCATTCTCCTGTATTTTCACATAGTCATATCTACTGGCTCTCAAATCAGCCCTTAATTATACTTAAATATCTCCTGTTAACAAAACAAAACAAAACAAAACAAAACTTCTACTCTATCCTTCCAAATCACAAATGAGCCTTTTGAAAAACAGTCCAAAAACAAGACTGTTTCCATGTCTGCTCTTCCCATTCAGTCTTCAGTCTACTCCTCAATGTACTGATATTCTTTTCTCCAAGAAAGTCATCTCTCAATTCATTTTAAATACATAACTTTTGGAATTGCTCAGCAAGATTAGACATTGTTGATCACTCTCTGATTTAACTTTCATATCAGCATCCTCTCCTGATTATCTTTCTCTTTAATTTTTGATATTATTTAGTTGTACTTTCAGAATCCTTCTTGACGCCCCATCACCTAAATATTGTTGCTTCTTAGGATCCTATCCCAGAAACTACTCTCTCTTCATTTTTCAAAAATGTCCCAGAATTGTCTCAAGAATTCTCACCAATTACCATCCAGATGCTGATAAACTCCATCTGCCCAGATGAGATGTGTCTCCAGGGCTTCAGAACCACCTACAACCTACTGGGCATGTAGGCACCTTCATACTCAATATATTCGAGTCTTTATTTTGTTTACAGATCTCCTTTCCCAACACTGTCACCTAGGTTTCTCTATGTTAATAAAATCCAATTAGTCAGAAGACTTGACTATTCCTTCACACCAAGTATCTCCCACACCCAATAAAATCACTAAACTCTTTCAATTTAGCCTCCCAGATATCTCTTATATTTGTCAGCTCTCTTGTCCATTCCACTACCTGAATTGAGCTGACCAACAAATTGCCTCTTATCCAAGTTTGTGGATCAGCATAACTATACCTTCTTCTGGTCCAGTGACCACATGGAAACAAAGTGATCTATCTAAACACAAACCTGATACTGTCATTTACCACCTTAAAGCTATTCTATTATTTTTTGTGGCTTTTAGGCTAAAGTCCAGATATTTAACTTGGCTTCTTACTTCTTTAGGCTTCTCTCTAGAATCCTTGTTATTTCCTAGAAAATCACATGTCATCTTTGCAAAGGTCCATGTGCATCTCTTTCATTAAGCATGAGTTACCCATCATATTCACCCAGGGAAATTAAAAAAAGTAATTAGAGAAAAAAAAAAGAACTTTATTGCATGCCTACTGTACCAGGACTCTATATGTGTTATCACATTTAATGATGACAGCTATGAGAGAAGTCATTATTCCATCCATCATACATGTAATGAAACTGGGGCTAAATTGAATAACTTGCCTATATACACCTGGCTAATGTTTGAACAGAAATTTGAACCCAGTTCTTGCCTGACTCCAAATTCAGAACAATGTCACTTTCTTTAGAAAGCTTTTTATTAGACTTCAAAATTTGTTGTGCGCCTTTTCTGTGTTTATCCAGAGCAGCCAATACTTTCATTAACGTGGCACTTATCACTTTGCACTGAATTTATCTATTTAATTATTTGCGTCTTTGCATGAGTCTCTAAGGCCTGTAATGTCTATTTTATTCACCACTGTACTTTCATAGAATGGTGCTTGGAAAAGCATAGTCACTCAATAACCAGGCTCTGAGATATCCAGGAGAAAACACCAAGTCAGCGAGCGCTACATGTTCCTCCTCTCCCCAAATCCCCAACTTGATTCTTAAGGGTAAGGAAAAATTTTAAATGATTAATTAGCCACTTTCATCATCAGGCATTACGTTGGGTGTTTAATGTCCAGCATTCCTTTTCCCCTTCTACTAGAAACAATGTCCCTCTTTCATTTGTGGGATTGCCTTTCTTCACTATGTGTGGTTCTTGTGCAGCTGCCAATCACAATAGTCAACCTTCCTGACCACAGGGGTAAGGGAGTGACCAAAATCTAGCCAATCACGCTAGTCATTATCTTGACCACTCATTTTGGCTCTAGGTGTGCATTTAACTTATGCCAGCCTAATCAAAAAATCTAATAGCTAGATAATGAAACAGAAAATCTCTCTGCATCATTCAGAGCTTTAATAGAAACATTGTAATTTCCTTGAGGGGAAACTAAATCTTTTAAAATATATCTCTTAGCACCAGAGAGTTTGGTTTGGAGGACATACAACCAAGAAAAATGCCCAACACATGTTACAAGACTACTCCAGCAGAGACCTCACAGAAAAAGCTTCCTTTTTATTTCCCCAGAATAGGCTAGAAAATGAGTTGGCACCCAGGACATAATCACTAAGTGTCCATGATCTAATAGATGTCATAATCCACCTTCCTGCCCCCCAAAAGCCAGAATCTATGTAAAGGCTCCCAATACAACCAGAAACAGACTCTGTCTAGGACCTGTTCCTTGCATCGCGCTCTTCTGAAGCGTGTTTTGTTTGCTTGTTTGTTTGGGGGGCGAGGGCATAGCAGTATACATTCTTGATAGAACCCCACTTCAAGAGAGGGTGGGAAAGTGAGTCTTCAGCTTTTATCTCAGAGAGGTAGAACTTATGAGAAATTTCACAGAATTAAGCAACGTACTTGTTTTATTACTATGCTTAATTGCTAGAATGTGTAGCAACTAAGCATTATAATCACTAAACTCTTTCTTTCCTATACAGGATTACTAAATTTCAGGATAATATTATAAGCATACTTACCTGCAGCCATGCTCTTCTTCCTTAACACTCAGAGGAGGCCATGCATAGTAGGAGATATTGAGTCAATACAGAGAAAGAGAGAGAACACAAAGAAACTAAAGACATCATTTAGCTCTGGAATTTTTAGGCTGCGCTATCCATGGGTTACACACACACACTTCTTATATTAGTTCGAATTGTATGTGTATCTCTTGAAGACAGAAATGTCCCAACTAATAAACATATTTGTGACAGTTAATTTTATGTGTGAATTTAATTGGGCTATGATACCCAAAAAAATATTTGATTGAACATTATTCTGGAAGTTTCCACAAGACTGTTTTGTACGAGTTTAACATTGAAATAGTTGGACTTTGAATAAAGCAGATTGCCCTCTCTAATATGGGTGGTTCTTATCCAATCAGTTGAAGGCCTTAATAAAACAAAGAATGACCTCTCATGAGCAAAAAGGAATTCTTCAAACAGACTACCTTGAAACTGGGACTGCAGCTTTTTTCTGGGTCTTCAGCCTGCTGGTATACTCCATCAGATTTGCACTGCCCAAGCCTCCACAATAGCATGAGTCAAATTCTTAAAATCAATCCGTTTGTGTACGTGGGTGATGTGTGTGTGTGTGTGTGTGTGTGTGTGTGTGTCAGAGAGAGAGAGAGAGAGAGAGAGAGAGAGAGATGCGTGTGTGTGTATACATATATATGGTTAATTTAATGTGTCAACTTGACTGGACCATGGTTTGCTAAGATATATGGTAAAAGATTAATCTGGGTGTGACTGTGAAGGTTTTTTTTTTTTGATGAAATTAACAATTAAATTTTAGACAAAAGAAAGTGTACATATAGATCTATATCTATATCTATATATAGATATAGATAGATAGATAGATAGATAGATAGATAGATGTTAGATAAAATGTGACAATTAGCTTTATAAAGAGAGCTATAGCCAAAAAGGGAACTAGTGATATTGATAAGTGCGTGGGGAGTGATGTTATTTTATATATTACTGTATACTAGGTGATGTTTGAGCAGAGATCTGAGGGAAATGAAGGACTGAGGATGAGGATTCCTGGGGAAGAGGCTTTTAGAGAAGGGGAACAGCATGTGCAAAGGTTATGAGTAGGAAAAGTTCTCATTCATTCCAAGAACAGCTAGGTGGTTAGTGTGGCTGGGAGAGTGACAGGGCAAGTTGTAGGAAGTGAGGTCAAGGATATGAGTGTTACCACCACACTAGGCCTAGAAGGACACTGTAAGGGGGAAGGTCATGGACTTTGGCTATTACTCTGAGTAGGATGTTAGTAGTATAACACTATAGTGATTAAAACCTGCTAATTCTGTAGATTGCTTAGGCCAACAACCAACTGAAACTCTTTAATCATCTCCATGAAAAGCTTTTCTTTTAAACTCATTGGTTATAATTTCTGCAACAGGACGTAATCTCCAGGGTAAGACATTCTCATTGAAATGAGTGAGAAACACTTTTAATTTTACTACCTGGAGCTATTATACTGAATATGTAAAGGGCAAATTAGAACTCAAGGAATCAGTAATTAGTAATTAATTGGGTTATAGAAACATAAACACCAAGGTCATCAGCTCAAATCAGAGTTGTAGAGACATAACTTAACACCTGAAAACACTTTGCTGGAAATTATGGATAGAGGGCATTGTCAATCTTTTTTTCTTATCAGGAAACATTCATATTCACAAGGAAAGAATGACCCTGTTTTTTTATAGTAACTGGTATGCCTGCAGGAAGCTTTTTTGTAGATGCTAAGGTTAAATGAATCTGGAAATTAGCCAATTGGGTCAGGGAAAACACTTCAGCACAACACATAATCAAACATTTTCTATAAATGGCACTGGAGTGTGTGCTCCCTTGTTGATTCTAACTCTCATTATGCAAAATGCACTGAAAAATGTAATGCGGAACATGATGATTTGATTATGTAACAAAACCAGTTAAATGTCTTCATTAGCAGCATAATATTTTTGCACAATAAAGATAATTGGGTGTTGAAAATGTACTAATTCATTTAATCCCATGAGGCAAAAAATAAAACTGAGGGAAATAATATATTGTTAGGGACACTGATTAGTAGAGCACAAAGTGCAAATTCTTCTTGCTAATAGGCATAATTTCAATTTAGAGCACACTATGGAAAAAAATGCAGGCATTTTACTTGTTGAATTATTTAAAGTTCAAAAATGGTTAAACTTTGTCTTATAAAGTTCAAACAGTTTTACCAATTGGGTAGAGCAGCAGGAAACATTCTTTTATTCTTTGCCTGCATGGAGAAGTAATACATGAGAGTGTGTGTGTTTGTGTGTTTATGCGATACATGAGATACGCTAAGTTTCAGGCATATGTGGAGAAGGACAAAAGAGTGGATTGCTTGAAGTAAACAGTTGCATGTGAATAATTTAATACAATAAATTAAATATTTGATCTTTGGATAGAGAGTTATCTGAACTGAGTGAGTACATTGTCTGATTTTATAAAAAAAAAGAAATAAATATATATTAAAAATCTTGACAACATTAACTGATTTTTTTTCAATGTTTAGTAAATACAAAAATGGAAATATTGGGGCAGTCAGTATTATATAGGTAATGATCCTTTTGTTGAACAAAATACTTATATCTTACTCATACAACTGCAAAGGCCATAAGCCTTATACTGCTAGTTTTGTTAGTAATGTGGCTAAATCCTAGTGAGAAAAGATCTCTTGTTTGCACTACTGATTTCTCTTCCCAGATATATCTATATACTTATTCTCATAAAATGCCAATTAAAAACCCAAAGAGATATTTAAGGGGGACTGAAAACATGATTCTGAAATTCATCTCAAGGAAGCAATGTATGAGGATAGTCAAAGAACATGTGAAAATGAACAATACAAAGCTATTATAAGTTAACAATTTATTCCAGGGGGAACAGAATTAATTATATCAACAAAATTTATATTGAAGAGGGTGTTATTTCAAATCAGTGGAAAAAATAGAGATGGCTGGTTTGGGCAAAAAAGGGAAAGATTAGTGGCTGACCAATAAAGCCTTAAGGTTCCCTCAGCTCCACTAAAGTTTAGACGGATTTCTTCTTGGCTATAGGCTTTTTTTTTTAATATTTACTTTAGAAAATTTGCACTTTTAAATTTTCTCTCTGTCCTTTTGAGATGTCAATCTTCTACAACCCAGGAATGTCTTCACAAGGACCTAAGAGCAATCTTTTTGCAATGTAATCATCAAGGAAGACAGGGACACTGTTAACTCTTTCTTGACTATTTAACTGGTCTAGTGCTTTTTTTCTTTTTCTTTTTCATTTTTTTTTCTTTACAATGCCTGAATTATAAAATGGGTATAAAAAAACAAGTTGGGTTATATTAAAAATGTGAACCACAACAAACACAATAATAATGATCTGAAAAACCAGAATAATATTTATGTACTTTGGGGGTCTGGAAGGTCTTTGTCTATTTTACACCAGGTAAGAAACCACAAAGGGAAAAAATAATAAATTTGAATGAATACCAAAAAATCCAAATGCAAAACAAAGACCCGGGAAACTATGTGCTGTATTAATGGGAGACCACAGATTCATATTTTTTAATATTACCATAGTAATAAAAGAAATGAAAGAAAGATGAGAATTTTTAGAGAATATTATCAAAAACATAAACAAATTCACCATAATATAATAAACATTAGTAGTAAATATGCAAATGAAAAAATGTTTTAAGTTACTTATAAGTTAAATTAATAATAAAGAGAATACACCTTTTGTCCTATCAAACATGAAATTGGCAAAAGTTTAAGAAAAACGCAAACAAGAATACGGTATTACAAGGATGAGGAAAAATGAGTTCTCTTGTTTACTTCTAATGGGAATATATATTCATACCAACCTTTTGGAGAATAATTGGTCACTCAAATATGATTCCAAATATATACTTTTGACATGGCAATTTTTAGGTAATTTTTTCCTAAAGAGAATATTAAGGAGGATGTCTACAAAGAAGCAAATTTGTATGTGTGCACATGTTTATGTGTACATATGTATCTCTGTCTATATAAATATAGATATACTTACCTATTTTAGTAGATGTATAGGTATCTCATTTGTGTTTCCTTGATGAGTAATGACTCAGCACTTTTTTTCAATTGCCTATTGGGCGTTCATGTTTTTCTTTGTGAAATGCCAGTTCAAGTCTTTTATGTATGTGCACTTCTATAATAATTTTTAAAGTAAAGACATAATTTGAATACAATGCAAAGACCTTAAATGCTCAGTATAGTGAATTTTGACAAATGTATATAACCACATATTTTTTGTTCCTTTATCAATTTCAGCCCTACTCCCACATTATTATTCTGATTTTGATCACCATAGAAAGTCCTAGAGTTTCATGTAAATAGAATCATATAGTATGCAGATATTTGCACCTAGCTATTTTACCTCAAAATAATGTTTCTGAGATTCACTCATGTTGTAATCAGTAGTTAGTAGTATTCTTTTATATGAATATACCTCAAGTTATTTATTTTCCCGTTAATGGACATTCAAGTTGTTTCCAGTTTGTAGCTCTTACAAATAATGTCGCTAGGCACAGTCATATACATGTCATATTGAGAATATATGTGTTCATTTCTCATTGGTATGTATCTATGAATGGACTTGCTGGGGTATAGGATAGTGCTGTACTATTTTCCACTCCATTAGTAATTTATAAGAGTTCTGGTTGCTTCATATTGTCGCTAACATTTGGTGTTTCCATTCTCTTTAAAAGACTACTTCAGTAGGTTAGTAGTGGTTATCTCATTGTAGTTCTATTTGTATTTCCCTATGGCAAACGATGATGAGCACTCTTTTTGTATACATATCAGTGATTCATATGCCATCTTTGTGAACTGCTTCTTCAGTAGTTTTGTCAAGTGCTTTGGGAAAGGGTGTGACATTTGTCTTTTCATTATTGAGTTGTATTTCTTTATGTATTATGTACTTATATGTAAGTCACATATAAGTGTTATAAATAGCTTTTCCATTTGATACGTTTCTGTTTATTTTCTTAACAGTCTTTTAATGTCCAGAAATTTTTAGTTTTAATGAATTTCAAATTATCATTTTTAGTCCGTTTTGAAGGAATTTTTGCCTTCTCCAAGTTTGTAAAGATACTTTTTGATATTTTTTAACTTATACTCTTAAAGTTTAGGTTTATAATTATTTGTAAACACAATACTTATGTATTATATGAGGTAGAGTTCAATTTTTTTTCCCATATAGCTGTCAAATATTTCAGTACAATCTTTTGAAAATATTTTTTCCTTTTTTCATTGAATTGATTTTGTACTTTTTTCAAAAATTATCTGCTTGAATATTTGTCAGTCTATCTCTGGAATCTCTATCATGTTCCAAAGATATATTTGTTCACTTTTATCAACAATACACTAACTTTATTGCAGTAGCTTTATAACAGCTTTCTAAACCTGATATAATATGTCCTCCATCTTATTTCTTCATTTTAAGATATTTTTAGGCTATTCTAGGTTCTTTGTTTTTCCAAATATACTTTAGAAAGAAACTTGTCAATTTCTACAAAAACACTTGCTGAAATTTTCATTAGGGTTGAGTTAAATCTACATATTACTTTAAGAAAAACTGACAAAATATCAATAGTGAGTCTTCCAAAATAATAATAATAATAAAAGGTATAACTCTCCATTTATTTAGGACTTTGATTTCTCTCAGAAACTTTTCCAGTAGTTTTTAGAGTAGAAGTTTTGTACATTATTTGTTATATTGAGTTCTCCATATTTTATATGTTTAGGATGTTATTATAAATGTTTTTAAATAAACCTTATTTTCAAATTATTTACTACTGGTGTATAAAAAACCTAAACTTTAATTGATTTCTTTATTGTTAAATTTACTTATTAGTTCTAACATTTTCCCATAGGTACCTTAAGTTATTCTATTTAAAAAATTATGCAACCT
>NW_017731737.1:402049-409992 GCF_001890085.2 Hipposideros armiger | reverse complement strand
GGTCAGTCATGTCACAATCAAATGAATATGCCAGTCTGTAATGTCAATGAACTGAACAAGAGAGAAAAAAATGTGGATGCAGCTACCAGATTATTATCCTCATTAATGCTAATCAAAGTCAAACAGAAAGATAGGACAAATCTACCATGTGCATAAGTTGTTTTAAGTATACAGGCTCAAGTTAACACTTTTACTAATAATTCATTTTATTTCCTCCTGATCTCACTTTTTGCTCTATAAATCTCTTCCAAACATTTTTCCAAAGTAGAAGAAACTGTCCCCGGTTACTGTTACTTCATTTTCCTATAAATTTCTTATTCCAATAGAATCAGAAGGAGGAAGGAGTCCTCTCTGAGGTTACGCTGGAGCAATGTTTGTTCACTGTAGCCCTTTCTATAAAAGAAATAGCTGCTTTGTGTTGTTGGCCATAAGACCACACTAATTCTATAGTTTCTCCATTTTTATTCTGTTTTATTTTTTATAAGGTCCTCCTGACAGAATTTCTTCCAAATTTTCACTGTATATTATTCTCTTTTTCCTATATTTTGGAGCCCTTCTAATTTCTTCTCTGATCTAATTTCTAATTAATACTAACTACTCAAAATATAATAGAACCTGGGAAATACACTCTTGAATTTTCATGGCTCCATTTTCTTTCTTTCTTTTTTCTAATATAAAACTTTATCTTTTTTTATATTATACTACTAAATGCCTGGCCATTCTGCTCCCTTGCAAGTGTAGAAGTGCCATGTTATTATTTCAACCTAGCTCCCAACTCTTGGGAATCTAGATGACAGAAGTGAAATATACCTTCATTTCTTCTCATCCAGCGCAGAATGTCAAAGGGAACACAGGTTAGGCCCTGGTAGCCCTTCCTCCTTGGATTCTCCCGGTGGAGCTGAAATTTCTTACACTTCTCACTCTTCCTTTCCCTCATTTGGTTTCTTTTTAGTTCGAACTCTGGGCTTTTCTAAGTGTGATGTGGGTGAATGAGGTGGTGGAGTTGATTTGGCAGACTACGTCTTATTTCGAATCTATGAGTTGTCAATTTTAACCAATATTCAAATGTTTTAGACTGACATCAGAGGGTGGCGTTCTTCATACTTAGAGGAGAAGTTGTCACAGTGACACAGAAAGTTTGGTGTGTGTGGAAAGTAATACACGGGTCAGAGAGAGAAGGGGATAAAATCAGAAAAGTTTGCAGGACTCAAAATAGGTATGGTCTTAGAGATCATAATAAGGAATTTGGATTGCATTCTGAGTGTAATGGTAAACAATAAAGAGTTTTAGGCAGGGGAATGGCATGATCTGATATATAATCCTAAAAATGTGGACTCTAAAGACAAGAGAAGAGGCATGGATGCTTCTTAAGATATTGCTGAGCAAATCCAAATGAGAAATAAGATGGTGATTAGNTTTTAGGTAAATAGTCAATTCTTAATTGTGAAAGTAAAAATATGATTCATCAGGTTAGCGCTGAGCTCATTGAGGGAATAATAAAAGCTGATGTCTTCCTATTGTCCTGGAGAGAAAGAGCTGGAAAATATTAACTGTATTGGTAAAGAAACAACTTATACATTACTGCTGTATATTTCATTTGTTTATTTCCTGCAGCTGCCTTGCAGGAAATGTGTGTATCATCTAATTGGGAAGGTGTCCACCAGCAATTACATCAGATGGAATCCATGGGATCCAGCAATTACAGCTGATTGGATTGAGTAAATGGATACTTAATAAGTACTTCTTAATGATGATGATGATGAGGATGATGATGATGACCATACTGAGAATAGTTATGTGACAGTAACAGTGAATAAAAGACTCTAAGACTATTTTCACTCTTTTTCTTTTTCAACAACATTTGTAATATGCCTACTTTCATTCCAATTTTGCAGTGAGAAAGCATCTTTCTCAAGGTCTCTCATATGACAAAATGCCAGATATTGATAAATGAACTAAACAAGTTACAGTAGTATGCTTTAGCTAGATGTCATACAAAGGGCAACTAAGAATAATCATAATTTTCTTCTGTGTAATACATTTTTACAAGAATCTAAAATTACATTAAACATTGAATAACTTCAATTCCTAGAGTCAAAGAAAAGGTTATTATCTCCAGAACTGAACTTCAACCGCATCTTACACATCCATGTTAACCTAACCAGCTTAAGCTTAATGTAGAGTGGGAAAGAATAAGGACTTTAGAATAAGCAAATAAAAGGTTATCTAAATGAGATTTTAAATATTTCTCTTAGAAATCAAAAGATAACTTGCCATTTTAAATTAAAAATGACCCATTTAATTACAAATTCAATTGTAAGTAATTTCTAAAGTGTAATCAATGTCATTCTTTTGAATCATGTATGGAAACTAACCTAGTGCTAAGTGCTGCCGAGAGAAAAAGGAACTGATACTTCAAAATTGATACTGTAAGCAAAATACTAAACTTAATAAGAAATTCTAATTAGATTGAAAAATGATCAGATGAAATAAATGATCTAGCAGAGTTCATGATTTTTTCATGTTTCCTAAGAAAGTATGAAAGAACACGGGATTGGTTCCACAGGCAAAAACTGGGAAAAATGAACTTGATCTCTTTTTAGTAGAAATGCAAATTTTTAGATGTCTATGTAGAGGTTATGGAAATGGATACTTACAGTCCTCCTGAATATAATGTTCTATGTGTTTTTCTTTGAATTTTTGTTTGATATGCTAGTTGCCTTTATGTATTTTGGAATATGCTTTTGCAAAGAATTTTTTTTCCGTTCCAATCAGTAGGAAATAAAATAAAGTCTAATATTTAAAGATAGATAGATTAGGAAATAGGGGCCCAAGAGACTCCCAAATTCAGATGATGATCACATTATATTTACTTCTCTAAGAATTTTATTTTTTGTCAATTTATAAAAGAACCTAATATAAGTACCCTCTGTGAAATTTTGTGTTTTGGTGTAATTAGTAGTAATCTATTTCTTTCCTAACTCTATTTTCAAAGTTATTACTGCTATGTGAGATAATTTCTTTGTATATTATAATATTATAGAGAACAGGATTCTAGCACTGATGGCCATTTTTTTCATTCATGTCTGTAATCTCTCATAGGAGTTGCTGGCCCTGCATATGCATGCAGTCTTCAGTAGCATTTCTACTGTAAACATAACCTTTATGGTTTATAACATTTATTTTGCTTTAATAACTGAAGTAAATCCCAGGGATCTTTAAGGCCATAAAAAGGGTCTCATACTTTATCACTTCGATTAAATCTCAAGTCCTAATTATGATAATAGGGCACTTCGTGCATTCTGGCTAATGGCAGCTACATAAAGTTCCTTTCTTTTGTGCCATTGTGACACCAGTTAGTTAGTCTTATATGTAAATAACTTTTCAACCAATGGGAGAGAAAGACATGTGAAAAAGGGGAGAAGATGAAACAGGGCCTGGGACAGTCTGTATACTTTGAAAAGGCACATTCAAATTATAATATTTCTATCCATATGACATTATAACATAAGAGGGTCATTGTTTCATACTATAATCTACAGAAAGTAAAGCTCAATTAAATTTTCTGGCTAGGGATAAAAATGAAGGAACATTCTATGTTCTGTGATTCAGATGTTTCTCAGTGGGGAAGACAAAATCAACATCTGGAAACAGGCTTACATTTTTACTATTATTAAAAAGAAGACTTGGGTTTAAATGGTTACAGATTATCAATGGAATTAGAACTGGTCTACAACAGAAAACATCCACTAGTATTTAGTTTCTGTATCTGACTATTAGAAAAATGCCACTAAATGTATTTATGCTCCCAATTCATAAATTGTAGACATATATTTGGAAGCTCCTCACATAATGTCTGTCACACCTGACTGTANCTAAGGCCTCCAGTACAATGCCAAATAAAAATAATTAATGGATGTCTTTACCTTGTTTCTACTCTTAGAATTCTGTCATTCCCCATTTAAGTATGGTGTTAACTATTTTTTGTTGTAGATACAATTTATCAGACAGAAGTTTTTGTAATCATAATAAATATGTGTTGAATTTTGTCAAATGCTTTTTCTGCATCTATGGAAATCATAAAATTTTTTCTCCTTTGCTTTGTTAATATGATCAGTTACGTGAATTTGTTTTTGAATGTTAAACCAACTTTACCTTCCTGGAAGAGAATATGCTTGGCCATGACATTAATCTGTTTATTTCTGGATTTGATTTGCTGATTTTCTGTTAGGAATATTTATATCTATATTTTCTTATTTTTATTTTCTTGTAATACCCTTTTTTCTTTTATGAGATATGAGGTTTATGCTTCCTCATAAAACAAATTATAAATGATTCCTCTTCCTCTATTTTCTGAAAGATTAAAAGCTCTCATGGGAGATGAGGGCTCTCTCCTGAGTTGATGAAGTTCCTGGAGGCAAGGTGAAGAAGGAAGCAATGGTGCTATGCCAAACGCCTGCAGGTGGAGTTCTTTGAGTAAAAGAGATTAGCCTTTCTCCCTCCACGAAAGAGTTGTTAGCATTTTGGTGCTTGACTTGATTAAATGTGTGTGCACTTTCCTCCTCTTCAGACTACCACATCCAGCCACGCGCTGCAGGCCTCTTCGTCCAGGCCTACTTGCTTCACGGTCCCTGAGGCCAAGTCAACGGAACACAGAGCTGGGGATCCGCCGCCTCAGGGAAGGACCATAACCGCCTCTGCTGACATTTGGATGTCACGCCAACGCTGGGTCCAAAATTTTGCTTTTATAAATTATCCATCTCTCATTGTTGTTAAGGTGGGTATGACATTGTACTGTTACTTTCTTCATCTTCAGCCGAAGCAAAAATTCTAAAAATATTTTAACAGCAAAAGGTATCTACTAGTAAAGGTTTAAATAAATTATAGTTATTTCCATATATTGGAGCATTATTTGAACATCAAAATGATATGAACGATTATTATTGTCAGAAAAATATTTTATATTATATTTGAAGTTATAAATGCAGATTTTGAAATTTTAATTAATGAATTTTTAAATTATGGTTATCTCTGGTGGATTACATGTACCTTACTTAGTTAGGGATCATTTTGTTACAAGGGACAGAATCTTTCTCTTTCTAACCTAAGCAAAGCATTTTTTTTTTCTTTAAAAGTCAAATTGCAGTATTCCCACAGAAACCTGTAGCTAATGGCAGGGAATATAGTAGGTTTCACAGGCAGCTACTTTTTCGATCCCTCTTAGATTAAATAGCCTCTTGTATCTGCTTCTTTCAGCGCAGAAATCTCTCACTGTATCGAAAATGTTTCTCTGAGTCTCACTTGCATATATTTCGGAGGAAGAAACTGGTTTGCCAACTCATGGAAGGTTCTAGTTCAGGTTCAGCCAGTTGTGACAGCAGATTGGGTCATGATGTACTAACATGGAGGTTGGGAGCCTTTATTTTTTGAATGTTGTTTTAAATGTGCTTATGATCTTGCTTCCCTGTTAGTGTACAACTGTCTTAAGATTAAGGACCTGACTGGCTTATTCTGTTAAATTCCCAGTAAGGAAGAAAGTGCTCAGCATGTGGTATATTCATTGAAATAAATTAAATATCAATCTCAAGCCCTTTCCAGCCACAAAATGTTATTTCAATGCTCTTTGTTTCCGTTATATGTGAAATATACTACCTAATACAATGGTTATCATGGAATTTAACTAAAATAATGCATATTAAGTTTAAATATTAATTTAATAAAGTTTAATTATTAATTTAAAGTGTTATACAAATACTACTACTTAAAATATTTTATAAAATATGCATAGAAATTAGACTTGTTGAATCACAACATTTAAAAATGGAGCTGGGATTAAAATATAAAATAAAATATGTAACTGTGTAGTATGAAAACAGATTTGAGATAAAGGGTTATCAATTCAATATAAATAACAGTTTAAATGATTAACACAATATAGANGCTTGACCTCCTTACTTCAAGGCCCAGCTCTGTTCTGAGGAGAACTCTTACCTACATGTACTATCCCTCTGGTCCTGCTCCAGAGGCATTCATTCTTAGCCAGCAAAGCATATAGTTCCATGTTGCCATGTTGTCAATCTCTGGAACTCAATTTCTTTAGTCTATGATTCCATTGGCTAAATAAAACATACTAGTTTCATGAGTCTGCCTGCAGCAAAACTCCTCTGTAGAGTTAGGGGAATTAATAAAGCATATAGAGATACTTGGCAAATTCTATTAATATCTTCAAATGTAGGTGAATTTGACATTAGTATATTAGAACATTAATGCTTATAGTATTAACAATTGAATAGTGACAATGGGAACAAATACACAATGCCTTGTTTAAGCCATTACTGTATTTGTGTGATTGACCACACTCACCAGGTTATTGTTTTAATGCCTTATTGAGAGGCAAAATCTGACAGTGTGTCTGCTACTCCTTAGTGGACTATTTCTTCTTAGGCATTAAGTACACGCTATGTAATACATAGGACTCTGAATTAGGTTTTGATCAACTATCTCATGCTAATTTCTATTCTGTTTGTTTTGCTGGTGAGAACCTTTAACAAGTAAAGTTTAAGATCTATAATGTATTTTTGAGGGTATTAAAAAAACCGATATTCTTTATAGAAAAGATTGCTCCATATCTCTTTTCTTAATGTCAGTTCTCTACATATCTAGGATTATTATATATCTCCTAGAAAATTCTGATGTTTTATGAAAGAATGAAGTGTGAGCACAATNTAGACCTGAATGGAAAGCATCCAAGAAGAATCAAGGACGAGTCCTTTGTTATAGAACGGAGAAACTAAGTAGTTGGTAGGGCCATTTAATGAAATGCGAAATCTATTCTGCTCCAGGCTTTGAGATATGTGGAGTAAGGGCGAAAAAATATTTTCCATTTGAGAATGATGTATTCAGGGAAGTGAAGGTAACCTTCAATGATGAGAGGGAAGATGCAGGGAAGTTGCTAATCACAGAATATTCATTGCTTCTGGTGGGGGCAAGATTCATTTGACAAGAGAAGGACATGGGGGAATTTCCCGTGGTAATGGAAATGTTCTATAATTTGGTGCACATAGCTTTATGCATTTGTCAAAACTGGTGGAACTATACACTTAAGATTTGCTCATTTCACTGTATGTAAATTATACATCAAAAATAGAAACTCATGAGTTAGAAAAACAGAAGTTGTTTTGCTTACATATAGAGAGGAATGGTGAGAACAAAAAGTCAACTGAAGCAGCTGTCCCCTGAGATAAGAGTGCAAAGCATTTTTAAGTCTCTAAATAAACTGTTTCTTCTTAGCTGATTGTAGACAGAAGTTTGACAGCCTTGACTATAAAGAATCGATAACAGTTACCTTAAGAAGTAACTTTAAAAAAACTCCCTCTGCAACAATGGTATCTTTTGCAGTTAACTTTCCTCATGTGATCAGATATGTGAAGACTTATACCACCATTTGACCCTAACTTTCTCAGTGGACTATAAGGAAGCAATGATTCATGGATATCTTGTGTTACTGTACAGTCAGTACTTTGCTTCTGATCAGTGGGTACATTTGAATATCAACCATGTCTTGGGAGCTATAGAAAGTGTCTCCTTAAAGGCAGAGTCACCCAGAGACATTTTAGGATGATGAAGTGTGATGGTTAATTTTATTTGTCGACTGAAATCTCCTTCCTCTTGCTGGAGACATTTGCTTGCTTTCCAGAGTAACGAGTAATCATTCTCTGTATGGGGAAGAGGTTAAGTAGATATACCAGTAGCCATAAAAACGTATGTCCTGTAATTTGGTGGTTCCTCCACTGTGGTACAAACCTACTGCATGGGGAAGTAGACATCTTGCTCTCATCATGTTGTCCTGGGGGGCTTGGGGTGATGAGATCCACTATTGCCCTAGGTAATATTTTCACTGTAAGCAATGAACTGTCTGTGTCTCTGGCATTGTGTTCTTCTGT
>NW_017731737.1:375468-400384 GCF_001890085.2 Hipposideros armiger | reverse complement strand
ACTTTTATAACAAGTAATGAGATAGTAAGATAAAAATATATTTTTCATTTATTTTAATTTTTTGTATCTATATATGCACTTAAAACATCTAAAAAAAGTCAACTCATCATCAAGTATAAATATCAGTGAGATAGCCAATTATGTTTAAGCCCCCAAGATTACATACTGAAATAAGGGTACTATTTTGCTCTTTTCTTAAAACCCACTAGAGAGTTTGCAACTTGGTTAATTGTTCTAAAACCAGAGCACATCTTCCCATAGAAACTATCTATAAAGAGGTGTTAGGTCAACACACTGTTCCCACAGAATTGTAAATCCAGTGTTCCCAAGTTGCAGATAACCCAATCATCATGTTTACTAATATGCCTGTATAAAAATCAGTTCAGAGTCCTCAGTTCCCCAAGGGAGCCAGGGCATAGCTTGCCCTGTCAATGGGACTGTGGATTTTTTTTTTCTTCTCAGTGACCAGATAGTGGAATGTGCCCCTTGCCCGTCCAGTAATTAACCTTGGGGTGACAGCCATGGAGTGTAACTGAGATACTAGCCATAGAAAAAAAGTGGGGTGGGGTGAATAGGCTGAATATACTGACTTGATATGTCTGAAAAGATGCTTCTTAGTCTGACTGAATGCATGACATCTTCTTGAAGATTCTTATGAGGGCCCTAGGAGCCAATCTTCATACTTTAATTTCCTCCACACCCTTTATTCCTGATGAGTTCCACCCCCCCCACACCTTGATTCGGAGAAGAATGGGATAGATTCTCAGTTTTTCTCCCCTATCTTCTCCATCCTTTATGAAGCAATACGGTACTTCTGGGGTTTTTCTCTACTCACACACATTCCATCTGGATGCCTTCCTTTTATAATATGACAACACCTGAGAAGATGTATGTGGTAAAAGACTGACTTTTGAAATCTCTCTTTCTCCCTAAACCCCACTTGGTCCTATAAGCTGTGGTGTGTGAACTCAGCAGTCCAGGCTTGAAGATTTGAAATAAATGCCCTGCTAATTGCTGCTAATGAAGGACAGATACTCTTCTCTTTTAAATACTAACCTAATATATGATCTCAATATTATTAAATACTGAAAATTAATTTTATAAAGCCTCTCTATTAGCTTGCCACACCAAAACCAAACCAACATCTGTAGGATAAATACAGCCCACAATGCTGTCAGCTCATGGTCTCTGCTGGAGAGAGGGACAAAAGATGACACTGGCTGGTCTTTGCCTATAAGATGACTGAATTTAGAGTCATGTGCTTTGGAATGTATTCTCAGCGTTAGGTGTAATTATGGGTATAATTAGCATGAAATTCCTTTATTTCTCTAGGCAGTCCACAGGATTAAGACCTATTTTTTAAAATTATTATTTGTTAGAAGAGGTCCACTTGATTTCCATTACCAAATGGAAGGGGGGGGGGAAAAGTATGTCTCTTCTGCTACTGCCTTCAGTCCTATTGATCCCTACAGCCACACGATGCCTACCAGGATTGTGATTCAGAATATCTACTGTGAGCTGTTCTCTCAGAGCCCTTTTTCAGCACCTGCATCCGTAGTTAGCCTCACAGCTCCTTGCCATTTTGTCTCCTTGCTAGGTGCCCCTGTTATTTGGAAGGGATCTTGGCCAGATGGCTCTGCTCTGCCCACCTGACTTACAGTGAAGTCGATCATCCTTGTCATACCAAATGAAGAGAGTATATATTGGTCTACCACTATCCCTTTCCACTTCCCTCCTTCTTCAATTCTTCCTTTTTCTTTTATAGTAAGAGGCAGATTAATTTGTCTATTGCTTAAGTAGATATTAAAGCAGATAGTGAGATGTCAATTTCCCCTTTTTCTGAGCCCATCCACCTGCAGGAGTGATTCTCTTAAAAGACTTCTCAGCTGGCTGGGGCTGGGGAGAAACATGTTTCTGTCCTTCCTTCTTCAGGGAGCAAATGGGAAAGCCCCAGCATTCTCCATTAGACTGATAATTTCATATTCTGTAGATTCCTTCCTCCTCTCTCAGCTCTGATTGTTTGCTTATAGATTATATAGCCTGATTTGAGGATAAACAACTTGAGTAATGTTTGCAAGGAGCAAGTCTATTTCTTTAATTTTTAATGAACTCCGAAGAGAGTTATCTAGATAACCACTTGCTATTGTTCTCTACTTGATGTCTTTTTGTTTCATCCTTTCTTCTTCTTTTTTTTAATAACCTGAGCTTTAGACCTCAGATCCCAGCTCTGGGATGTCAGAAAACATTCTGCGCAATATTGAACATTTGTATAAATTCAGAAGGATCCCAGAGAGATCAGGCTGTGAGATGTGGAGGAGATTCAGAAAATAATCTGAAGACTGAGAGTTCAGTGAAGTACCCTCATGCTAGCACGACATGAAGAACACAAGAATGGTATGCCAGTGTAGAAAGGGAAAGGAATCCTTCCCATCCTGAATAAATAAATGGTTCTTGGAGAGTAAGAAAGAAGGGTGAAAAGAAATCAGCTAACACCCAGGGCAGAACATAGGAGTTGTTAAGAGGCAGAGCTGATAACCTTCTAGGTTCCCTTAGGCAACAGCAGACATTGTTCTAATCCAAGCACTTTCTCCTGCCCTCATGCCCTTTCTTTCCCTCTTGCTTTTTGCCATCTTCCCTGGGGCACAAGTTCAAGGGAGAGAAGGACAGTGATTAGCCCTTGGGAACAGAAAAGACCTCAAAAGTAACACCTCTTTCTCTCCTCCCTTGAGCCCAACTGTGACACTGTGTAAGCAACCTAGACTGGAGCTGAGTGATGAAGGCAGCAGTGATGGTGGTGGTGGAAGGTGGTTGCAGGAAAGCTTAGAAGGGGAAATTTGAACTAGATAGCAACAAGAACATAATACTGAACTCTGTATTGAAAACTTATATGTTTGATTTGAAGGGACATTTATCTGAAACTTCTAAGAAGGGACTACAGCATGTAGAAGTGAATATAATATCTTTCTGCCTCAACAGGGCCTCATAAAGGACACTGAGTTGGGTTAATTTGACAAAATGTCTATTGTGCAAATATCTGATTTGTAACTCTTGTTCATACTGAATGCAGGGAGAATTCCTATGAGAAAATCTGTCTTCAATGTGTTCACAGAGGGAACGCCCACCCTTGACACTGGCCCTTGACCCCTGGATGGAGGAATCCTGAATTTAAGCAGAGGATAGTTTCAGTCTCCATTGGACCTAGCGCAATAAGAGGTAGGAAAATTTGCCTCCCTTTCCTCACTGTCTATGTTTTCATTCTGTTCTATTGCACTTTCATTTTAGTCAAGTACAAAGTACAAAGACTCAATTAAGGTTCTCAAGTTTTGATTCTTTTCACTAGAGCTGGATTTCTAAGTTGAGGTCACATTAGAGAAATGGGGGAGCAGTTCAGTTGATTGTGCACTGGCAGCTGAAAGCCGGTGTGTTGTAGGTCATGGACAGGTATGACTCTGGTTAGAGGTGGAGAAGGATTCAGGGAAAGGCTGAGCTAATACTTGGGCTGGCTGTACAAAGCCATTGAGCCCTAGAAAGTGAAGCCTGTAGAAAGAATGCCATACCTTAGTGCTTCCTCTTCCCCTGATCTGTGAGGCTCAGCAACAGGTAAAGCTGCTTATTTCAAAGGACACGAAACGGGTCGCATCTTAGACAGGTGAGCAGCGATGATCAGAGAGAGAAATAGAGCCATCTCAGGAGGCTGCAGAACCGAGACAAGAAGGTGCCAAAGCCTGTAAAGATGGCTGCCTGGAAAGGCTTGCCCATGTTGTTAACAGCTGGGAGCTTGCTAATAAAAGGTCAGAAATACAAATACACAGGGAAAAGGAGTTTGCTGATTTCATATAACAACCTTTGAGTGAATGTTATTTTTTAGTATCAGGAGAAAAACATTTTATTTGAATTTACAATTTCCTTTCAGAGGAGTCTTACAAAGGAAATTTCTATGCTGCTAAAACAGTCAAAGGCCATTTTATTTTAGCTGAGAGCCTACATAGGCCTTGGGTATGCAAAATAGGACCTTGGAGTAAAGTGTAAGAATAACAATCAGAAATAGCTGAGCACTGCTTAGTGGAATGAGAGGAATTTGAGCTCCTGGAGGCAATGGAAGGGTGAAGAGAAGGGGAGGAGGAACCCGGACAGAATAGCCTACAAAGTGTAAGAGACATGGAATTGGGACAGCAGGCTTGGGACAGAAAAATTACCCTGGGCTCAGCAAATTTGGCAGAAAATGGAGCTACAGCTCTGTACAAAGAGGCTTGGACTTCCCATACATTACTAAATGAGCTCAAAGTGACATAGCCTCTATCTTAGAGGCAGTGTGCAGCTAAGTAATTAAACATATCAAAATAATTAAATGACCAGAATGACTTTCCAGTTCAAATATATGTAAGAATGTCAGATGAAGATGACAAGAATGGAATATATGATCACCCCAAAATAATCTAGGAAACAAATTATAGGAAAGCTTTAGGCAAGAATGAACTGATAAAGATATCTGCCTATATACTCCTCTAGAACGTGAATCTGCTAAAGGATACCATTTTATTCATTTTTGTTATTTCAGTGATTGGTACAGTGCACATAATAGATGATCAATAAATGTGAAGTGAAGAAATGAATAAAAAGATGGAGAAAGAGATATGGGAGCAGGGTGGGTACCAGGGTGTCGTTGGTTAGAAGTAATCAAATAACAGCAAATATTTTCTGCTCAGTGTCTTTGATGTTGCTCTTCCCCTCTATCTGGAATGTGTGCCCCCTCTACACACATTCTTGTTTATACACACAGCTACATAGTTAGGTTCCTTCATCTACTACAAGTTTATTTTCCTTTATCGCTTTCTTTAAATGGACTTCTCACCCCTAGACCCAAGTTGGCATTTCCTAGTCCATTCCATGCTTTACTTTGCTACATGGCCTGCGTACCATCTGGTCCATTACATATTTTCTGCATATTTATTTTCTGTCTTCACACTTTGGTATACAAGCTTCAGGATGTCAGAGATGCCAGTCTGTTTTGCTCATTCTCATATGCCTAGCAACTAAAAGCATCTGGTCCATAGTAGGTACTTTTGAAGACATTGATATATGAATGAATGAATGAATGAATGAATGAATGTATATTTTCAAATGGCGCTGGTCATTTGAAAAATATAATTTTTTTCCCCAGCCAGGCTGAAAGACTCACATTGAAGAAGTTAAAAAAGAAAGAAGAAAAGAAAAAAAAAAAGGAAAACACATTATCAGATATGAATTAAAGGCTGCCTACTTTAATGGATTCAAAACCCCAAGCAACGCAGAACAGTAGTCAGAAGCTGGACCTAATTTCTAGAAAGGAAATGAGAAGCTTATTTTCTGTCTTTCCATTGCTTTTGAGCCTGTGTCCTGATACAAGCCAAATGTTGTCTGTCAGCCTGTTACAGCATGTGCTCTCATGTGCTGCCACACTTTTCATTGCTGTCCCCCTGAGTTAAACTGCTCTGTTCGGCTGCCTTGCTATCTAGGGCTTGAAATAAAAAGGCTCAGTTGCTGCTGCCATGCTGTCTGTCTCCAGTGTTTAAATGCTCCTGTTTCATGGTGTTTGCATCTGACTACATCTTGGCAACTTCCAAATGAGGCCTAGAGAAACCTAGCGACCACTGTGATGATGACGAATCATTTTGCAGAACAGTGAGAGGGAAAGAAAGATATGGCTCTATTGCTCTCAGTTTTCCTTCTGAGCCACGGCACCACCACATAGAGAGGACAGATTACCAGCAAGCGCCATCATGGGCACAGCTGTAACTGTCCAACAAATGCAACTCTACTGCTATGCCTTCCACAAGGAAACAGAATTGGATGAAATAAAAAATAAAAAGATTGCGCTCTCCTTCGATGAGATGTGTATAGCAGCCAAAAAGCCTGCCCGGTCTTTGTTTTCTACATTTTCAAGGAGCAGCAGATGTTGTGAATTCTACAAAATTTTAAGAAATGCTAATGTCCGCCAAAGCCTGAGTGGTCTTTAATGCAAAACTGCAGGAATGTTGCAATTCAGAATTTCCAGCATTATGTTTATTAATAGCATTCACATACACATGCTTCTTTTTGTTTTTGGTCTTTAGGGTGCTCTTTGATGTTAGTCCAAAGTTCAAGTGTCTGTGCAAAGGGTGTAGAGCAATATGTACAATACTTTTATTCATTGAAAGGGAAAGTGCAGCACCAGATAAATGCTAGCTGCCATTGGGTTATAAGTCTTGTCCCAGGAAAGATTTAGGGCAGCATTAAATATCATAGAATGTGCCCTTTTTTGGATTATGTATGTCTACCATTTATCTAAAATGCCCTCCTACTAGTATGGCTACCTTTTAAATTTGTAATGTTCTGTAATTCAGTTTCATTCAGTACATTTTCTCAACCTTTCTTATATATATATATTTTCCCCCACTTGTCTTCAGAAAGTTCATAAAGTTAAAGGACAAAAAGGGAAATGTTTCTTTTATGACAATATTTGTTTTGGGTGTATTTACTTATAATATAGAAACCATATTATCTTGAAACATAAACAGGACTCTTGGCAGAGATATTTGAATAATGCTCTGGACTTGATGATATTCAATAAATATTGCCACTCTTAGAAAATAAAAAAACCTAAAATTTAGATTTACAGTTTTAATGTTTAAATTTAGAAGAAAACATTTGAAAGGAAGAAATCATTTAATCTCTGCTCCCCTCTCAATGGGAAACAATGTAAGCTGAAGACTGCAATCATGTTATAGGAATTTTGTTCTCTTTACTATTTATTGAGGAAACACATTGTGACAAACAATCTTAATTTAAAAAGTTAAAATTTGAAAGCAACAGTAATGCCAATCTCACATTGCGTTTGAGGAATGAATGTCAAATCTTGCAGATCACTTTGAGCTTCGACAAAAATATTTTTCCATGTTTCTTTTTCTGAAAGAGCGACCTGTCATTGTTTGAGGATGGGAATCAGATTCCCACATTACAGTCCTGCCTTTCCAGCGCCCTCTACTGGACAATAGTGATGGATATGTGTACCTCTCTACTTCACAATTGCCTGATTTTATTGCTAAATCAAAGGCCTGGGCTGGAGAGGATTCAAGAATTCCATCCCTGCTTTCTGCTGGGGTCATATCCAAGCCACCTGAGAGACATGAAAATCTCTCCTGTTGTTCAAGACTTTTAGAAAAGCAAAGTGGCTCAAAACCACCTTGTTGGTATTTTTACCCAACTGGCCTCATACCACAGCTGCCTTAGTGGACGTTTAGGATGGCTTAAATTACTGCACCTGCCACAAACTATAACACTGTCTTTTATTCCTTAAACATGAAAAATGTGACTTTCATTTGGACTGATTTAATTTATCAGTGCCACATAAAAATTGCAAGTATGTTTATCTCCGTTGTTTCTTTTCTAGCCATAAAATGGGTGCATACGCAAGATGGAGATGACACTGTTTCTGTTTTTTAAATGTTTTTTTTGTTTGCTTTTTTCACAGAAAACATCTAGAAGAGAATACACTCAGCAATAAACAGCCCATGTTGCCTTCTAATGAAATTCATTTTGTTACATTTTAATATAAAGGACAAAATATCCTTTATTATGAGACCAGAACTTAGTATCTATCAATATTTAGCATTTGTCCATAAAGCAGCCTGTATTATGTTTTGATGTGTGTGATTGATCTCCAAAATATTATTAGCAGAATTTAAAACAAAATGAGTCAAATATTCTGGCTTAAGAGAAGCTACAGGCTCTCCCTACTCCTCTTTCGCTCCTTTGCTTAGTGATAGAATTAGTTAATGGATAGCATTACAACCGGTGACATTTGGTACATGTAAGATCTATTGTACTTTTGATTGAGTTTTGAATCCTTGGACATTAAGTACATATGACTCTTTAAAATATATCAATGCATGACAAACTTATTTTATCTCTTCTCTTTCAGAAATTTGCTGAGGGTGCTTGGTGGTCTCCTGACTATGAAATCTTCCAGCTGGTTCATAATTGACCTTCCAGTTGGTTCATAACTGACCTTCCAGTTGGTTCTTAACTGTAATACCTTAAGAGCATAAACTTCCTGATGGATGTAATGTCTTTTAGTTTTCTGAAGTTACTCTATTATTTCTTATAGGTTGCAGCTAGTCAACTGCAACAATGATGAACAAAAAAGTGCCACAGCAGTCACAATAAAATATCCACCCACAATAGTTAAAAAGAGCTTTTAAGAGGCCAACAAAGATGACTCCATATTTGGGTAGTCATATGTGTATTGTATGTAAAATATATGTGCACATTATTTTGCTTTATTCTCTGTACTCATTTTTGACCAATATTCCATTGAAAAATGAAATGAATGCAAAGGAAAAGTACAGAAACCTTTAACTTAAAAAAAATCAAATTTTGTTCAAAGCTAGTGGAAGACCAACACACTCATGATATCTTTTAGAATCTTTGAAGTGTAAATTTAGTCAGAGGGCCAAATATAGAAAGTTGATCTCAACTAAACCTTTAAATGCACAAAACATTCTCTTGGACTCAACAGGGACTGAATCAGCTGCCAGGTGACATGTGAGCTGAAGGAGTTGAGTGCCTGATTCAGTCTCTGCACATCAGGGGAGCAAAGTTTCAACATCAAATCCTATATGAGAGCTCTAAAACTATGTTAGAAGGGAAAAGAAACTATCCAACTTCCAAAATATTCTACATAGCAATATTTTTGATCAGCTTGTCATGTTTATAAATTTTGTGATAATATAATGGACAAACAACGGCCTCAAGCTGGAATCTTTGTCACCCACTGGTGGACCCAGAACTGTAATTATTTACATTTATGTTGCATTAGGCTGCCAACTGCTGTTTACTAACTGTGTATAGCACTAAAAAATCCTGCAGAAAGCCTGGTACTATAATGGAAAAGTGTTGAACTGAGAGTCAGAAGAACTGAGTTTGGTACTTTTTTTCTTTTTCTTTTTTTTTTTCTTTCTATTGCTGTCACTACATGTTTTGGTGTCCTTGAAAGCAAGGCACTTTATTTTACTTTTTGAATAAAGCTTTTAAGAAATACTGACTTTCTCCTATGTAATAAGTATTGATTGGATTCAGATGATTAAATCTTTTGCAGCTATAAATTTTTATAAGCCAAACTCACATATCCAAGCGCTTTGTCAATATCTTTGCTTAGAAATCTAATCAGGTCTCAATGGCAACATGTTAACATGTCACAAACCAAAATTTTAAATTGCCTCCACACATCTGCTTCTTACTCAATCTTCTCAATATCAGAACATAGACATTAGTGCAAAAATCCTGAAATCTTTGTTTCTTCCTTCTATTATTTATATCCCACACTTACTTAATCAGAAAAATATGTTGGTTCTGTCTTCAAAGTAATACTGACCACTTCTCTCCGCCTCCAGTGTTTATGCTCTGGTCCAAGCCACTATCATTTCTAGACTGGACTATTTCCACAGCATAGTGGGATGAGTTGCATTGCTTCCCCAAAAAAGATATGTTGAAGTCCTCACCCCCAGTACCTCAGAATGTGATCTTATTTAGAAAGAGTCTTTGAAAATTAGTTGAATTAAATTAGGTCATTAAGGTGGGACTTAATCCAATACGACTGGTGTCCCTATCAAAGGGGAAATTTAGATACAGAGCCAGACAAGCACACAGGGCGAATGCTGTGTGAAGATGAAGGTAGATATCTCAGTGATGCATCTACAAGTCAAAGAAGACCGAAGATTGAAGAAAAAAAAAATTACCGTAAGCTAGAGAGAGGCATAGAACAATTTCTCCTGCATAACCCTCAGGAGGAACCTACCCTGCAGAAACCTTGATCACAGACTTTAGCCTCCAGAACTTGGAGATAAAAAATTTCTGTTGTTTAAGCCACTCAAACCATGGTACTTTGTTACAGCAGCCTTAGAAATCTAATACATGTACTAAGTGGTCTTTCTGCTTTCCACCTCTGCTATGGTCTGTTCCCCGACATGGCAGCTAGAAACAAGTCTTTTTTAAAATATCAGTGAAATCATATTGCTCTTTTACTAAAAACCCTCCCACAGATCCCCATATGCTCTTGATCTGCAATAACATTCTCTCCCCACAATTTCTTCTCTGATGTCATCTACTGCCACTGTCCTGTAAAGCCAGCTTGCTTCAGTGAGACTGTTCTCCTTGATTTACTTCCAATGCATCAAGCATTTCCTATTTCAGGACTTGTGCAATTGTTTCCACTTTTCGGTATGTGCTTTCTCAATATATTCCATCCAACTATGGCTCTCACTTTCATCTTTGCAATGAGTGCTTCTCTGACCTTTTGTATAAAGTAGCACTTTACTCCTCTATCCCTTACGCCGCTTTATTCCTTTATTCTATATAACACCTCCATTGTTTGACATACAGTACGTTTATTTGACTATTTGTATATTTTTCATGAGTATCATGGGAGCATGGTTGTTGCTTGTCTATTTCATTGTTTTTAACTGCTGGCACCCTGAGTAACTAGGAAAATTCCTGGCATGTAATGAATGCCTAATTAGCATTTGTTTGTTGATAGAATAATTGCATTTTGAATCAGCAAATATGATTTTTGAGATTAAAAAAAGATTAAAAATGGAGGCAATAAGACTAAGTACTAAGGGCCGATTATATACATAAAGTGGTATAAACTTGCAACATTTCACTCATATAATCAACACACTTATTTTAATGTCTGTTGTGAGCCAAGTGTCATCTTAGGCACTGGAGTTTTAAATATGGAAAGGACACAGCCTCCATACATCTGGCATAGATGAAAGGTTGACAATAAGGCCTAAAGATAGATTCTATACTAGAAATGAGAACAAAGTCTGATGGCATCACAAATGAAGGAGCCATTACTTTTGCACAAAGCAGTAAAGGAAGGTTTCCCAAATAAGGAGATACTTAAGCCAGGGAGTTTGGGAACTTTGGTGGTAGTGGTGCTGATTGGGAGCATGGTGGTGGTAAGTGGCACATAGGGATATGAATATTTCAGACTCTGGACACAACATGTGGAAACACATTGTAGAATCATGTTGCTAGAAGAGGTGACATTTGTTAGCAGGCTTCCATACAGCTGTGTATTCCTGGCTCCCCAATTCACTGCTCAGCAGCCAACCCTCTGCTGAATGCTACAAAAACACTGGGATTTCTGACACCCAAGAAACCATAGGAGCCTTCTACCTTTGGGAAAGTTCCAGGCTCCCCTTATTTAAATGTTCCATAGGCCAACAAGATAGGAGGGTAATGAAATAGGAGCTGGATTTTGATTGTCTTCAATTTAGCAGCAGAGTTATATACCCAGCTGGGTCCTGCTACTACATGACTCTATATGACTGAATCCCAGCATCCTCAGCCAGCAGGAGAGCCAGGAATGGAGTCTGGCCTCAACATGTAAGATCTGAAAAACATATTTCAGTGTTTTTTCTTCCTATTATTGTAATCCCAAATATTTCACAACATTAATATGTTGTTGCCCTTTTTCTTGTGAGTACATGAGGCAGAAATGCAGAGAGACCTGGTGTCTTTTGATAAGTTGATCAATACCCATTGTAAGGTTCTGGGTTTTTAAACATCTCTGTTGATATTCAAAAATTGTTAACTTTCACAACTGCTTCCTACACTGGTAAAATTGAGTTTAATATATTTAATAAACTAGGGAGTTGTATTGTTTCTCAGTTCTAAGTCCAGTTCTATAATTAATCATTGTGTGTCTTAAAACAAGGCATTTAAACTTTCACTTAGTGTCCACGTCTGTTCAACAAGGATATTGGACTTGAGATTCATCATTCACTGATTCTAGAAAGAAAAAAAAATGCTGCAAATAAAATTGGAAATAGTTTACAATCACTGTTAGTAGTTACTTGAAAGGCATCGAGGGTTCTTTTTTTTGGTTTTGGGGGGAATATTTTTGTCCATTTATTTTAAATATTGACTTTTTAGATGTATGAATCCTTCTTCTGCCTTCTTAATCTGTGTCTATAACTCAGCAACTATCCTGCCATGGTTGGAATGCTGAATTTAAACAATTTATTGTTTATTATTTTATATACAGAGTTAATGGAGTGTGTGTGTGTGTGTGTGTGTGTGTGTGTGTGTGTGTGTGTGGCATTTAGCTTCCTAAATGTCTCAGGCAGGGGTTATTTAAATCAAATAAGGATTGCTTTGCAATAAATGAGGGCAGGCTTTGCTTTTTCACCATAACTGCTATGAGTATGAGCTTGACTTATATCAGAGGCTGGTGGTCATTTCACATTACTGCTACATTTAGTTGCTTTTATAGATTTTAGAAGGAGTTAAAAAAAATGAAAACATCCCTGTGCATGACACACCATTTTTTTCTGTCCCTGAAATGTTAGGTGATACTAAGTAAAAACCCTATTTTTATTTTAATAATGGGAGGACTCTTGTGCCTCCTGATCCCATTTTGATCCCAGGAAACCTAAATGACTTTTGGATCACAAGAGAGCAAATATTCATTCCCTCACAACACTCCCTCACTGCCACCGCATCCCTGATGGCATATTTACCTACATTTAAGGCTTAAAATAATTTAAGATATATATTTCTATGGGAACTATGTGTAGCATATCTTTATAGTATAATACAAGTTTATTTTATTTATTTTTTAATTTTATTTTTTAATTTTTTAATTTTTTCAAAGATTTTATTGGGGAATTGGGGGGATGGGAACAGCGCTGGGGAATCGGGGGAAGGGGAACAGACAAATTGCTGTCCTTTTGTTCTTAAGTCTAGCTGTGGAGGACGTTGCTTCACTGGTCCAAGCTGGCACCATCATCGCGCTCTTCCCGGGCGAAGCAGATCAGTCGCCGGCCTCTGGATAGCCGCTCACTGTGGCTGCTGGCCGCTCTTGCTGGCTGCTGGCTACACACGGTAGCCCATGGCAACCTACTGCCACAGGGGCTGCAGCCTATGCAATCGCCAGCAACTCACGGCAGCCCAGCTCCAGGTTGAGCTGTTGTTCACTATCTTAGCTGTAGAGAGCAGTGTCACTGGCACTCATATGTGGGATCCGAACTGGGGTCCTCTGGCGTCCCAAACCATCTCTTAACCAACGTGCCACTCGACCGGCCCAATACAAGTTTATTTTAAAAAGAGTCATTAGAAAGAACAGAATTTGGGGTAGAAGAATATGTTTGGGAAAAAAAAATCCAACAACAACAACGATAACCTTTAGTAATTTAATAAAATCCTCAGGCATATATTGTGTATGTTCTTTTTTAAAAAATGGAAACATACTGTAATTTTATTTTAGTTTATTTTTTGTTGCTACCTTCAATCACACTGCATATGGATGTGATATCCAGTTTATATTTTAGGATACAGGAATCAATTCCTTTAAATTAAAAAAAAATAGTGAATAAAGATTTGTAAGATTCCAGTCAAGATGGTAGAGTAGGTAAATACTGTGCTTACCTTCTCTTACCACCACATCAGAATTGCAACTAAACTACAAAACAGCCAACATCAAGAATCTCTTGAAATCTGGCTGCACTGAAACCCTACAACTAAGGACACACAGAAGAAACCAATTCGAGACTGGTAGGAGGGGCATATATATGAAACAGTCTGGCCCCACACCAACATATGACCATTAAAATTTGGGAGAATATTTCAGCTACGAAGGTCCGCTCTGAAGAAGCAAGTGGTCCCAGCGCCACACCAGGCTCCCCAGCCCAGGGTTCCAGTGCCAGGGAGAGAAGTCTCCATAATTTCTGGTTGTAAAAACCAGAGTAGATTGTAGCTGAGCGAGACAGAGGGCAACTGGAGTCCCAGGAGCTCCTCTTAAAGAGACTGTGCACAGACTTACTAATCGACTGAATCACCGGCTCTGAGCTCCAGTGCTGGGCAGCAGCTGAAGAGGCAACAGGGACATACAGGGTGGGAACTGAGTTGTGTGGCTCAGGATGAGTCCTGGAGGGGCAGCTTTCTCCCAGATGGAGAAGCTAGTGGAGGCTATAGTTTCTTTGCTGAGCCATTCCCCTTCTCGGCTTATAAATGCAGGTGGCCGCCATATCTACATCTCCATCAAGCTGGCTGATGCCATTTATTTGCCATACCCTGGTGCTTCTGAGACCTCACCCCACCCAACTTTTGGACACATCCAAGCCGCTTCCAGTGGCTTTTTTTGTATAAATTGCTTGCCTTGGCTCATGCTGCAGGTTTTTCTAGGATCTCTCAAAGGTTTGCAGAACTGAGACAGTAGCTTCTGGCTTGAGTGTGTTCCATATCTCTGGCTGAGCAACCAGCCCTAAACCTGGCACTAGCCACAGACAGCCTTGGTTCATGACTTGGCCTCATGAGGCTCTGCTAAGCACCGTGTGGGCAGCAGTTATCTGAAGATTGTTTTATGGCTTCTGTCTGGTAGTCCTGAGTGGGGCATTGTTGCTGTTGAACTTTATCTGCAGCAGTTCCCCTCTCAGGTGTCCCTGGGGCAGGCAAACCCAGTGGCCAGCTTTAAAAAGAGCTGGAGCAACTCTCAGCTGCCTCCAAGGATGACACAAACCAAGGGGCACATTGGGCAGACACCAGAGCCCTGCTGAGGCAGATCCTGCCCTGTAGGCTGAGCCCTTGAACCACACTCCTCTACTATAGTTATGGCCAGTCCTCACAACCAATGAGCCCTAGGGTCAATCCCTCCTATTCACATGCAAACAGCAACCAAGGCTCAACTACAAAAAAAGGGCACGCACAATCCACACAAGGGACACACCTGCAGTGCGTGGCTCAGGTGACCAGGAAGACTGTGCTGTTGAGCTCCATAGCACACCTACCACATAAGACCACTCGACTAAAAACAGGAGGCATAGCAGCCCTACCAAATACACACAAGCAAACACAGAGAGGCAGTCAAAATGGGGAGCAAAGAAACATATTCTAAATAAAGAACATAACAAAGCTCCAGAAAAACAACTAAACAAAATGGAGACAAGCAACCTAACAGGTGCAGAATTCCAAACACTGGTTATAAGGATGCTCAATGATCTCAGGGAGAAGTTCAACAAAGAGATAGCAAACATAAAAATAAAGACAGAAAACAAAAATAACCAGTCAAAAATAAAGAATACAATAACCAGAATGAAAAATACACTAAAGGGAATCAACAGTAGATTACATTAAACAGAGGATTGGATCTGCAATTTAGAAGATAAGGCAGCAGAAAACACCCAGTCAGAACAGCAAAAAGAAAAAAGAATCCAAAAAAATGACGATAGTTTAAGGGGCTTCTTGGTCTACATCAAGTGTACCAACGTTGTCATTATAGGGGTGCCAGAAGGAGAAGAGCAATCAAGGTGTTGAAAACCTGTTTGAAGAAATAATGATGGAAAACGTCCCTAACCCAGTGAAAGAAATAGATATACAAGCCCAGGAAGCACAGAGAGTCCCAAAAAAGATGAATCCAAAGAGGCCAACAGTGAGACACATCATAATTAAAATGCCAAAGGTTAAAGACAAGAGAGAATCTTAAAAGCAGCAAGACAAAATAAGTTAGTTATCCACAAGGAAGCTCCTGTAAGGCTGTCAGGTGATTTCTCAACAAATTTGCAGGCCAGAAGGGACTGGAACAAAATATTCAATGTGATGAAGGCAAGGACCTACAACCAAGATTACGCTACACAGCAAAACTATCATTTAGAATCAAAGGACTCATAAAGAGGTTCCCAGGCAAGAAAAAGCTAAAGGCATTCATCACCACTGAACCAGTATCACAAAGAATCTTAGAGAGATTTCTTTAAGATGAAATATATATATATATATATATATATATGAATAATAAAATGGCAATAGCTACATACCTATTAAAATTCCTTTCAATATAAATGGATTAAAGGCTGCAGTAAAAAGGTAGAGGGGCTGAATAAATAAGAAAACAAGACCCTTAATATGCTGCCTACAAGAGACTCACTTCAGGTTGAAACACACGCAGAGACTGAAAGTAAAGAGACGGAAGAAGATATTTCATGAAAATGGAAACAAACATACAAAAAGCTGGGGAGCAATACTTATAACAGACAAAATAGACTTTAAAGTAAAGACTATAACAAAAGACAAAGAAGGGCAAAGTAATCCTACTACTAGGTATTCATCCAAAGAAACCAAAAATGCTACTTCAAGGGGACCTGGCACAGTCTACCCATCACCTGCTCCAGGTGCTCCGGGAGTGTCCCTTGTGTGGCTGGTGTGTGCCCTCCTGTTATAGTTGAGCCTTGATTGCTATTGGCATGTCAGAGTGTGGTTTGACCCTCAGGCTGACAGACTGTGGGGTTTGGCCATGTCCACAGCTTACAGACTGCTGTGTGGGGGGCTTACCCCACTGAGTGGGATTCACCCCAGTGAGCTCTAGTGCCTGTTGAGACCACCCTTTGCTGTGCCACTTCTGGGGCTAATGGGTGGTGCTCTGCTATGGTCTGAAGTCAACCTCCAAGTATGTCGGTTCTGGGGCCTTTTGGTAGGTGGTCAACCACTGCATGTGACTTGCTGGGGCTATCTGGTAGGAACTACAAAGCCAGCTGCATTTTTTTCACTACGTGCACTAAACCTGGAGGAGTGTGGAAGAGGCCACACTTTGCAATGAAGGCAGCTGCCACCAGTACCAGGCCTGGAGTAACTTGGCAAAAAGCCAGAACACCTGGAGGCCTGCTGCCACCTGCTGGATCCCTTAAGGTTTAGCCACTGATAAGGCCTCTTGTGGTATGCAAGTTAAGTGAGTCAGCATCTCAGGGAGTTTCTAGAGTAGGAAGATTTGTGGTAACCAGGTTAATGTAGATTCTTGTTGGGTGCTAGTGCTGAGCCAAAAGTGACTCAGCAAGTATCTCAGAGCACACTGAGGCTAGTTGAAGCCCACCTGGGGCCTGTGGACTCTGATAGTTTTCCAAGAAAGAGTGCAATGAGGGTGAGGCTGGCTGCTTGCAGAGAAAGCGCCTCAGGTGGTGTGGGGTTTGGATGGGGCAAGGTCCCAGCTGAGTCAACAGGGTGGAGCAGTGGAGCTTGCCAGACCAATCAGATTTAGATTTGGCCATGTGTAGGAGGGATCAACACAGGAAAGATGGCTTTCATCTGCTGGGTGCATGGGAGAAGGCTCCCTCACAGGGAAAATGCCAACTGTCCTTCTGTCCTCCCTCTGAAGCTCCACACCTCTGTCTGTGCCCCATATGTCTCTGAGGCCTCTGAGTCACCATCCCTCCGATGGACCCCAAAGTGAATGAATGCCTGTGAGTGAATGAGTCTGTCAGTGGGCTGTTTAAAAGGATGTCTGTGTTTCCAGTAGCCTTCTGTCCCACCCAACCGGTCAGAATCCCCACTGTTTTTCACAGCCAGATGTTGTGGGGGCTCCTTCCTGACATCAGTACCCTGGGCTGAGGAACCTGGTGTGGGGGGTTGGGGCCCCTCACTTCCCCAGAGGAACCTTGCTCCTGATTCTCAGCCACCACAGGGAGGTTGGGGCCAGATCCATGTCTTCACCCCTCTTACCAGTCTCAATGTAATTTCTTCCTTATATTTTCAGTTATGGGAATTTGTTCAGCTAGACTTCAGATGGTTCTCCAAGTTGATTATTTGATAATTTAGTTGTAATTTTAATGTGTTCACAAAAGGATGCAGGCACAAGATTTATTTACTCTGCCATCTAGGATCTCTCTCTATTTCTTGTCTTTTTGATAGTAGTCATTCTGATAGGTGTGAGGTGGTATTGCATTGTGGTTTTTGACTTGCATTACCTAGATAATTAGTGATATTAAGCATCTTTTCATGTACCTGCTGGCCATTTGTATGTCTTCTTTAGAAAAATGTCTATTTAGACCCTCTGCCCATTTTTTAATCATTTTTTATGTGAAGTTGTATGAGTTCTTTATATGTTTTGGATATCAACCACTTAGCTGACAAATTGTTTGCAAGTATCTTCTCCCCTTCAGTAGGTTACCTTTTTGTTTTTTGATGGTTTTCTTTTGCTCTGCAAAATCTTTTTTAGTTTGGTGTAGTCCACTTGTTTATTTTCACTTTTGTTGTTCTTGCCCAAGGAGGCATATCCAAAAAAATATTTGCTAAGATTAATGTCTGTAAAAGTTTACTGCTTATGTTTTTTTCTAGGAGTTTTATGGTTTCATAATTTACATTTTAGTCTTTAACCCATTGTGAGTTTATTTTTTTCTATGGTGTAAGAAAGTAATTCAATTTCATTCTTTGCATGTAGCTGTCTACTTGTCCCAACACCAATTATTAAAGAGACTGTCTTTCCCCCATTGTATAGTCTTATCTCCTTTGCCATAGATGAATTGATCATACAGGCATAGATTTGGTATCGGGTCATGCTGGCCTTGTAAAATGAGTTTGGAAGTGTACCTTCCAAAGAAGAATCTGAATATATTAAGACCAAATTTTGAATAATCTCATTTGATGACGTTTCTGTGTAGGCTATATTCATCTTCACATAATCCAATGATTAAAATCTAGTTGGATGATTTTAGGACATTTATCTACATTGTTTTGTTTTTGTTTTGTTTCGTTTTGTTTAATTGTTCAACTCAATCCCATCTCTGATAATACTAATTTTCTTGGTTTCTATTCATGTTTTAAATATATTGTACAAAATATAATTCTGCCAAGTATTCAAAGGACACATATGATCACAATGAGCCAGATATTGTAGCTGTATATGAAGGGATTAAGTAGCTTAAAATAGATTGTCACAGATTCTAGAATCTTCCCTCTTTCTTGACAATCAAGGTCATACTTTCCTGGCTGAAACTTAAAGATTGTTTTCAAGCAGTTTTGCAGACCTAGTTCTGTATACTTCAATTAATATATCCTCTTGGTGTGGGAGGGGTTAGCACCACATTGTAATGATGCTTATGTTAAAACACACAAATAAAATTTTTATAAATCTGCAAAACAGCTGCATTTGTATCCAGCTGTTGATGACAAAAATACCTCTGAGAACAGCTTGTATCTATTTCTGCTTAGTTGACAATAAGCAGAAACCAGACTGGGCACAATTAGGATGACAGAACACGCTATGCTCTTCAGCTCAAGTCCCTCTTCTGCTCCCACACCCCCTTAATGGCTGTGTTCTTCCATCTCCTGCTTGAAGAATCCAGGTGCCCCCCTATTTCCTATTTTCATTTCACAGGTTTAATGTGTATTAGGATACTTTTGAATTGATTGACTTATTGTCTTTTATATGAAGGGATTTCAAGTGTGCTCCTAATCCGGCCTTGAAATTTTCAGCCTTTTATCCCTAATTGTGAAATATAAATGTTATAAATTCATAAGCAGGTGGCTCACAGAGTTGTTAAAATATCCCAATCACCGAATACTGTTAGCTCTCCTATAATACTTGTTTTGAGAACAGAATTTGTTCTAATATCATTGATATATTAGGGAACAGTTTAAACATAGTGCAAATTTCACATTTGTTGATGGACAATTTCCTCTTCCAGAAACACCAGGTTAACTCAGAAAATTGCACCCAGTGAATGAGCTACATAAGGATACATAAAATTCAGACACACACACTTCAAACATCTACTGGCTACCTTAGCTCACCATGTGTGCCATGAGTTACACCTACCCACATCTGGTGTTACAAATTTTGTCCCATTTCCAAGAACCTTCCTTCTACCATCTAACAACATCTTACAACACTCTTCCATTGCTTACGTTCACAAGCAACCTCCACTTTTTTTTAGTAAAGTGCCATGTATATTGTAGTATGTATATATTTCTGAAGCTAATATGTGTAGAAATGTGCCACAATTTTAATAAAGTTTCTATTTTTTAAGGTGTCACTGACAAAGTTTTTTGAGTGCTGAGCATCTGTGGGTTTTGTTTCATTATTTTGCATAGAGTGATGATATTTAGGAACATGTATTTATCATGATAGAAATACTGCTTGTATGAAACTTCCTTCATTCCCAAGAGTATCTCTTATTTCTCTGGGGAGGACATCTAACAATGTCTTCCTTCTTTGGAACTATTTTAAGAGCTTCTCATCCTTGACTCTTGTTCATGTCAACTCCCTGTAACTACCCAAAGACTAGTTTTGCTTGTTTGTTTGTTTTGTTTTAAACTTAAGAGCAGGTATGAAATATCTTGAACATTATTCTAAAGTATTTGACTGTTACTGAGAAGGCAAGTGGCACTCTCTAAGAAGTTAAAGCTGGAGAAAGGCCAAGGTAATTATGCAAATCAAGGCAGTGTAGGTGAGGGTTTTGTGTAAGTTTTTTTCCAGGAGACTCTGATTGTGGTTTAACAGCCTGTGAACTCCTGGAGGACAGAGCTTCTCTAATCTCTTAAACTTCAATGCTGGGTATCCTGCCTTACCTGCAATGGCTAAAAGTGTTTACAAAACTGAATTCCAACAGTACAAATGTGGATTAGTCCTCAAAATGGTCACCAAGAGACACTTAAAAAGCCGTAATAATGGTGTAGATAATCAATTTCTCCACTTAGGCACTAAAGCATTTTGGAAAAAAAAAATGTTTGATGTTGAGAATAGAAACAGAAATAATTTTTAATTTATCTTAACTAGAAATTATATTCTTTGAGCTCCTGTTTTGTGCTTAATAATGCTGGATTTAGTGACTTTCCCATCAGGATATGATTGATAATCATTCAATTAATCAGAACATTCCAATTCCTCATAAGAATTCTAAGTGTCTATTGTGTATAGTTTAATGTCTTCACACACTTTAGATATATTTTTTCAAGAATTTTGGAATGGTTATAATTAGTAAAGAATAATTATAGAAACCTCTAGAAATGAAAACATGGAAAATTCAATCATATGCAATATTAATACAGTTAAAAGTAAGAAAAAGAATGAAAAGCAGAAGTAAAACCACAGGGACTGTGGAATCATGAAAATGGCTTACTCTAAATGTTGTCTCTGCTGTGTGACTCTGACTTCATTTCAATTAAGTGCATATTATAACTCCCCAGGTGGGTAGCCCATCTGCTCCTCATGGAAGGCAATGCCACCCAAGCTCCTGGCTCTCTTCCCCACCAATTAGCCTCCTAAATGCATTTTATATACGTGTTTCAGAGCCTTGGATAGGTGTGAAGATTTGAACTTTCTATAGTGTTGCTGAAATTTGGTTTAAGCATACACTGACAAAGGCATGGAGAGAGTAAATATCAATATGGGAACTTAGAAATTTCTATAAACATTGCATACTTTCATTCCCTAAGTGGTTATATGAATTTGAAATAATATTCTTTCAGGTTTAAAATAAATGAGTCATCTAATAAAGCGTCATGCTTAGTAATAATGTCATCCTTCTCTACCCTACGTCTCACTGAAATTCAAATATAAGAGAGTTTTCTAAACATAGTTTAAATACATATAACTAACCATAGTCCTGTTGTATACACCAACCTCTCTGTGTATTCCACAGGTTTTCCAATAGTTCCAAGTGACTGCATTTGACCCCAAATATTTTTTATTGTCTTATAGCATTATTTTGATTGGCAAAAATAAAAACCAAACTAGAATTATTTAAGACAAATTAGGACAAATGGTACAGGAAGAAAGCATATGGCAGATTGGCTGTTTTTCATTCAGAAGAAGGCACTGGAGAGTAAGAATTCCAGTAAAATATTGTTGTGAAATACTTGATTTGGGGAAATGAAGTTTGGGGAAGCTCAGTTTAACACATTAAGATGCTATTATATGTCTCATAAATAGATATCTTGGAGCTAGTCTGCCAACTTCAATATGTGTACCCTAGTTTCTACTTGAAAGTTCAGTTATCATAGAATAGACATAACCCAAATTGAAGGTATAATGCTATTAAATAACCTAACAATTTAAAAAATGAGAACTGAAATTGTAAGCTTTATTACTATCAGAGGGAGTATTAAAGTGAAAGTTAATCAGAGTCCTCCATTAATAATTATTTCTATTTTAATTTTTCAGAAAATTTACTTTAAGTTATTGTTATAAGTACATTAGTCCCCCCTTATCTATGGGACATATGTTCCAACACCCCCAGTGGATGCCTGAAATCTGGGATAGTACTGAACTTTATATATGTTTGTTTGTTTGTTTCCTTCACATACATATATTTTTACTTAAAGGAATACATCAAGGCTTCTATTTGTCATATTTGAATTGCCAGCATCACTACTTCTGTGCTATGGGGTCATTATTATTAGAAAAATGAGGGTTAGTTGAACACAGCTCTACAATACCACAACAGTCAATCTGATAACCGACATGGCTACTAAGTGACTAACAGTGGGTACTGTATACAGTGTGGATACACTTGACAAAGGGGTGATTCACGTCCTGGGTATGATAGAGAAAATAGCATAAGGTTTCATCATGCTACTCAGAACTGAATGAAATTTAAAACTTTTAAGTTGTTTATTTCTGGAATTTTCCATGTAATATGTACAGATCACAGTTGTCTATGGATAATGGAAACTTCTGAAAGCACAACCACAGATAAGGGGGGACTCTACTGTGCAGGCTAATCTGTTGTCACAAAGTGACCCAAACTAGCAGTGATTTGAGAAAACAATAGAATTATATGTCTTGTCTGTTACAATCCACAGATAAGCAAGAGTTACAGATCAGGTAGGCAATTCTGATCCATAAGTTCATACAGGGATCACATTCATTTCTCTCCAGCATTCCAAAGGAGGTTGTCCTTGCCTGCATGGTTGAAGCTGGGCACTCAAATCCTTACATTTCTATCATTAAGAGACAAATGAGGAGATGAAGCACAATTTCCCTTTTAAAAGGGGTGATCTAGTAGTTGCGTGCAAAATGCCCAATACTTACTTGCACGTGAGGCCGAGAAATACAGTATTTTGTTATGCAAAAGCAGAAGGGGACAATGGAGAGTTGAGCAATGCCTACTTATTAGCTATTTGTTAATTTTGATTTTTACTAATTTAAATATACAGTATTTCCCCACTGATACACCAGAGAAACTTTAAAAATAAATCATACTAAGTTATCCTCTGCTCAAAAATATTTAATGATGTACTTACTATATTTTATTTCCTACAAACCCTTAAGATCACAAGGCCCTGCAGGCTCTGGCTCTTGCCTGCAACTCCAACACTTGATACGTTCCCTTCCTGACTTCCTATTTTCCAACTACAAAGACCTACATCCCCTTTTGTGAACAGCCCTGCCTCCCATTTCTGTTTCTGCTTCTTTGCTCTTGTTATTCTTCTGTTAAGAAATGTTCTTCCCGTAATTCGATGTATAATTAGTTCCTCCTTGTCCTTGAGAATACAACTTAAATATGACTGCTTCAGAGATAATTTCACTGCTCTACTTGGTTTCTCCATATCTCTTCGCCATTTTTAAAATTTATAGCACTTGTACTTTCAATTATTATCTTGTTCATTTACTTTTTAACGTGTTTACTAACTGATTGTCCCCTAGAATATAAGCTCTAAGAGGGCAAAGATCTCATTTGTTTTGTTTCTGATACAAACAAACTCCTAGAATAGCTATAGTTACTGAAACATCATAAATACTCAATAAATATTTTTTGGAATTAGCAAATGAATATAATTATCAACATGTAATGTGTATATACATATAAAATGCTTACATTGTCTGTTTGGAGTGTTGTGTTTCCCAATAAATATCTGTTGTTTTCTTAATATCTTATTAAGGATTAGAAAGATAATGTAAAATTTGAAGTACAGTGCGGCACTTACTGTATCTGATATGTAGGCAGCCTCCTGACCCCAGCAGGGTTTACATAATCTGGCCTATATAATAATATGCTTAGCTGCAGCATGACTTTGTATTTTCTGTTAAGATTGTGTTACCAATTCATTTTAATTTGCTTTATACCATAGCCATAGAACTCTACTGACTAAATCCTGAACAAACATTCTGAAGTAGAGTCAAATAGTTGTTGGTCTGCAAACAAAAGACCAATCTGTAATATTGACCAGAAATAAATAGCTACTCCTGAATCATTCTAAATAATCTTCAAATCACAAAAGCAACAAACTATTTTAGGAGAAAAGTAATAAATATAGTCACAAAAACCTTAGAAATAACAATTTTCAACCTATATTTGCACATGTATTTATAGTTTATGGAATTTTTTTAAAGGGCTGTATTACAATTTTACTCTTCCTCCTCTGAAGAGTCATATGAAATGATTCAATATGAGACTAAATGTTTTTATTTTCCTATGTTTATTTTTTCAAATCATATTGATTTAAATTCCTTTTAAGAGTACATACAAAGAAAGGAATAATCACCATGTGGTGGTACAAATGGTCTGTGTGCCTTCTCAGAATCAGTAGCCTGGACCACAAAGGAATAGCAGAACGTTTTCTAACATGTAGCCTATTCATCCATTTAGCCTGAAAAATGATAAGCTTAGGAGATTTCCTTTGATTCATTTCTCAGTTGTCTGAGACATGGTAGAATAGCAGAATTAAATTTAGGTAGAACTCTCTGTACCATCTCCAAATTAAACAGGTTTCCAACGTAAACTCTTTGGGATAAATAAAGAAGAGGATCTCTGTGAATCCTGTGATAATCACAGTGATGCTGCCTGAGGCTCAGTGGTGATTCTACGAAAACAATATCAACTGCATTGTTATCATGTTAATATTAATAACAGCATGCCAATTTTATAAAAATAACAGTGTTTTCATTTTTATATCTTAACCCAATGACAAAAATATCTTATTTTATACCTTCTGAAGGTTGATGCAAATATGAAAATACTCTTAAAATGTGTTAGTATCCTGTATTAAAAAATATACCTCAATTCCAAGAATTGTTCCACATGCTATTATCACTAGAAAGACCTCTTTTCATGATAAAATAAGTAACTACTGGCCACAGTGAAGAGTCTGTTGACTCAGAGTACCTACCATATCCACAACCATGGTC
>NW_017731737.1:365803-367036 GCF_001890085.2 Hipposideros armiger | reverse complement strand
CAAAGATGATGTAGAGATGATAAATAAGTATATGAAAAGATGCTCTACATCATATATCATCAGGAAAATGAAAAATAAAGCAATGAGATACCACTACAGACCTATTAGAATGGCCAAAATCCGGTAATCTGACAACATCATATGCAGGTGATGATGTGGAGCAATAGGAACTCTCATTCATTGCAAGTGGGGATACATAACAGTATAACGTCTTTGGAAGACAGTTTGCTACTTTCTTACAACAGTAAGCATACTTTTACCACAAATCCCGCAATCACATTCCTTGGTATTTACTCAAAAGAGTTGAAGCCTATGTCCACACAAAAATATGTACGTGGATGTTAACTGCAGTTCTATCCATAATGCCAAAACTTGGAAGCAATCAAGATATCTTGCAGTAGGTGAATGCATAAATAAACTGGCACATCTAGACAATGGAATATTATTCAACACTACAAAAAAAAAGGAGCTATCAAAATATGACAAGACATAAAGGAAACTGAAATGCATATTATTAAGTGAAAGAAATAAATTTGAAAAGGTTACATACTATATGATTCCAAGTACATGACGTTCTGGAAAAGGCAAAGCTATGGAAACAGTAAAAAGATTAGTGGTTGCCAGGGGTTAGCGAAGAGACAGGGATGAATAGGCAGATCTCAGAGGATTTTTAGGGTGGTGAAGCTACAGGAATGAAACCATAATGGTGGATACATGTCATTATACATTGTCCAAACCCATAGAACGTACAATTCCAGGAGTGAACCCTAATGTAAACTATGGACTTTGGGTGGTTATGATGTGTCAATGTAAGCTCATAAATTATTCCACTCTAGTTAGTGATGTTGATAAGCGGGGGGAGGCTATGTATGTGTGAGGCAGGGGACATATGGAAAACATCTTCACCTTCCTCTCAGATTTTGCTCTACAAAAATAAAGTCTTTAAGAAATTATTGAGATATTAATATAATATTTTCTGAATGATTACTGTTTATTGAATTGATCACTACAGTGCTTGGTATGAATTAAGCAATATATATTGCTTGAATTTAGATTCATGGTGCAACAGGGTGTGGGGAAAAAAACACCAACGTATGCAACACATAGAGGCAAACACTCACCCACATACAAACACAGACCAACAAACACGTGGACATAGCTAGAATCTGTGATATATGAGTCTTTATATGAACAAGAACAAGCATATATATACCTGAGAGTCTCAGGAAGGTA
>NW_017731737.1:355681-359053 GCF_001890085.2 Hipposideros armiger | reverse complement strand
TTTTTTTAATAACTTTTTAAAAATCCATCCATCCGCAAATATAGCATTGCAATTAATTCTAAGACCATTGTAATTTACAGACTCAAATTCTATATCTTGTACCCCAATTTAAAAATCTAATATTTCAATTTATATTAATGAAGACTCTTGGGACTAAAATATATCCTCATACTTGTTATATATAAAGAACTGACATTTTGATCTCTGTATCCATCTGATTTTTAAAATGGCTTCCAAAAGGCAAATCATTCAATTGCCATTGTCATTAGAAATACTTTTCTTAATGCTTATTTTGGATAATCTCCTAATTCTTTACCCATTCTGTAATACAGATACAAAAAAAAAATGTTGATGATCATTAGAGACCTAGAATATTTTTATGGGTAGTTTTTGCTGCTAGGAAGTCAAAATATGAAACAGCTATCCAATAATTCCTTTCTCCCACCTAGTTATGGATATTCCATTAAGAACAAGGTCTGGAGGTTTAACTAAAAGAGCATTTAGAAACTCAGATGACAACAGCAGTTCGAGTCCAACCCAAGCTGAGCAGCCGCTGAGCTGCCAACAGGTAGCAGGATGGCTCAGCTAAAAAAAAAAAAAAAACCTCAGATGAAAGTTATTTATTTATTTATTTGCTTGTTTGTTTGTTTGCTTGTTTGTTTGTTTGTTTGTTTGTTTGTTTGTTTGTTTGTTTCAGCTACCTGGATGTCACTTAGTTGTCATGAGTAGAGATGGCCATTTGAAATACCAACAGCATCAAAGAGGAATGTGTGCCCAGACAGAACTAACATCTCTATTCTCCTTAATTGCTGTTTCTCCTCAACTATGTATTCCCTTCTCTCACTCCACAAATTTTTCTGTGATCCTCTTTGTTTACATCTCTTTCTCTCTAGGCTTTATGTACCTTTATCTGTCCCTTCCTCAAGCTCACCCCCTCACCCCATTTGTCTTCAGTTTTTCTCTACTTCCTTGATTTTATGATAATGTTTATAACTGTATATGTAAATTAGATCAGTTAAACTTTTATATAGTTCCTTCTTTATCAAGCTTTTAAGTCACTCTAAAATAATTTGTGTTGATTTATTACTTTGGAGGAAGAAAATAAATTTACTTCTAATGTAAAAGCCACTGTAGACTACACTTAATCATCCATTTTAGCAGTTAGCAAAACAACTCCATAAATAGTTCCCTTCTTTTTAACTTAATTAATTAGATGCTTTTAAAATAATATCTTAGTATCAGTCACAGAAAAGAGGTAGAGAATTACAGACTGACAGTATGAGCTTCACTTCTGTTTCTTGGACAGCATTCTTGAGGAAATATACTGAATCTTCCTTTTCTTTAACTTGCATTGTACAAATATAAAACACTTAGTGACAGTACTAGCCACCACATGTAAAAATGATCTCCCACTGATGAAAGTGAGAGGTCACAGGGAAGACAGAATTAATAAGGTAAATACACTAATCAGTGTAATATTAAAAATGTTCCGGAGAAACAAATGAGAGGTTTCAAACAACATCCAACAAAAAAATATGATGGTTCTCTGATCAAGTGATGCTTGACATCAGATTGGGTGAGTGAAAGTAGAAAGGTCAGCTGTATCCTCTCCTCTTCCTCTTTAATCTCTCATCCATCCTAAGGCCAGAGAAATGTACTTAAAATTCACATGAGATGCCACATTCATGATCTGTAATTTTCAACTTGAAACCCTTTGGTGCTCAATCCTCGACATTCCCTGAAAAGCTCTCTGTGGTCTATACATGTCCTCACCTCAGAGAACAACCTGTACATATTCTGTTCACAATGCCTGGAAACTTCTTTCCATATTGTCCTCTCTGTGCAGTTAACTCATTTAGAACACCCTAGAAAGAAATGTGGGGACCATAGTGGTTTCCCTGTCCCGAAAAAAAATTTGAGTTTCTTTGAAGTGAGAAAATCCTCTTTAGTTAGATGCATTTTCCCAGGAAATCAAGAAAGCTGGTATGTTCTTAACTTATTGACACATGATTTACTTTACTAATATCAACAATTTGCTGACATTGGATATCAAACTATATTTTCCCAATAAGTACTTGCTAGTATATGCCCTAGATGTGATCACAAGACTGGTTTTCATCTAAAACTTTAAATTCATAAAATACGTGATGAGATGGGAAATTGTATTTCAGCTAATGGTGCTTGTTCTGCTCATAGATACAATCTCAAAGTCCTCTAATCTGGTTCCATATGAACATATCCTATACTTTAGTTTATTAGCTCACAATTAAGTGCAAGGTAAAAAATGTTCATTTTGAAGACTGTTTGTGATTTTCACCAGTGACCGTTTGCCAATATCATTCACCAAATACCATACTGCTATACATTCTCATGAAAATAAAATGAGTTAAAATATATAAAAGCACTTTGCAACCATTAACAAGTTCAAATTTGTAAAATACAATATATTGGGAGTTGTATTTCTGTCCTCAATAAAAAACTGGAGTTATTCTTCTGAGACATAAAAGAAACAGTGTGTTTTCTTAGTTGTGAGAAATCTACACAAGCTTCCGTGTCTGAATGTGAATTATTTTCATTTCTATCATTTGCTTGCCAAAAATGTTAATAAGGACTTAGGAGAAACAGAAGACTGCTTTAAATTATTTTCTTTTGGGTTCCTGTTTGCAAATTCACTCTCTTCTGTGTATCCTGAAAAATTATGTTTTTTCAGTTTTACATTTGATAAAATCTTACAAGGATTTAGAAAATCAAGAACTGGATCTATATGTAGATGTAGATCTATATGTAGATCTATATGTAGATATAAATGGCCTGCTTCCAAACGTCATCGCATAAGACCGAGAAGAAACATAATTTTCAAAAAATTTGAAGGAGTTCTTTTTGAATTAAACCACTTTTTTCAGAAACCTCCTTCATTAAATGCCTTTGAAATACTACATATGTGAAGAGACCCAGAGGATTGTATGAATTCTCAAATGCATGCATTTGGAGGGCCTATATGAGGTGAAAATATGTGTATATGTGTGTAACTATAATTTTGCATGAGGCTGGTTTCTACTAGGCATTTTTTAGATAAAATTTATGATTTTCAGGCTGCTAAAAATCAAGTTGATTTAAATAATCATAATTATTTATTAACAATGAAGTCTGTTGATAGTACAAACATTAGCATAAAAAACTAACTAAAAATGCCTAGTAACTCTACGGACACCTACAAGCCAGTGTGTGTGTGTGTGTGTGTGTGTGTGTGTGTGTGTGTGTGTGTGTGTGTGTGTGTTTCTTTCTTTCCTCTTTCTCCACATAAAATGGACATTTAATAAAGAAAATTGGAAAGATACAAAAAAGAATTCAGCTCACATTCTTTCTCTTTCC
>NW_017731737.1:348460-354981 GCF_001890085.2 Hipposideros armiger | reverse complement strand
TTTTAGCATGTCATCCAATAGGCCAGTGCAGTTTGGTGCAGTAAGAGGAACAAACACGTAGTGGTAAGGCTACATTGGAGGGGAAGGATACAGAACAGGAATGTCAGCCTGACAGAAGAGTGCATAGCTCTCCACAGGATGAAAGATCAGAGCGTGATGGTGGATATAAAGGAATGAAAAAAGCCCTGTCCACTTAGGAAAGGAGGTAATAAGCATACTTTCATGCTTCTGACAAAATGCATGTGCAGATCTATCAGGAGAGCAAATCTGCATGAGCTGTTGGCTTTACCTCAAAAATCGACCCTAGAAAATCTACAGAAGAAAACATGTAGTGAGAGAAATCAAATAAAATCTTTGAGAAACCTGACAAGATCAAAAGCTGTCTTGGACTGAGGTGATGGGTCTCAGTCTGGGGCAGGGGTGGCCAGAAGGCAGTGGGAGAGTGGGTTGAGAAGAGGTTAGAAATCCTTTCTTCTCCTCACAACATTGCCTGGGCAAAAATCTTTCTTCCTCCTTCTCCATATAAATCAACAGCTACAGTCAAGACCACTAGTGAGCAGGAGGTTGTTGCAATAACTTTAGGGCAGCACAAAAGCCCTACTGAGTTGAGAATCTAGTGATAAGAGATGCAGTTTATCCATGTGTTCTCAGCCAATCCTTCAGGGCTTATGGGTTGCCTCTTGCCTTACTGCTTCTTTCTCACAATGTTAAATGCGAACCCTTGACCACAGTATTTGCTTCGTGCAAAACCAGCAAATGGGGTGGTCTAAAATTTTGGTGCCTGACTTCTCTGCTCTGGAGGTAATTCTTCACTTCCTTTTAAGCTCCTGAGAAGTGACAGAGAATAGAGTATGGCTTTCACCAGTCTCCAGTGTGCGCCATCAGACAAGATAACCTTTGACTCAGGGAAAATGAAAGCACAGAGCAATTAATTACACACACACAAGTTACACATCCCCCATAAAAGAAAAACAAAAAGAATAACACATATCAAACATAAAAAGAGACCTATAATTGGACTCAACAATGGCAACAACAACAAAACAAAACTAAGATTCAACAAGATTTTGCCTTACAAAGCACACATTAAAACAAAAACAAAAACAAAAAATGTTTGAGAATAAATAGATGAAAAAGTATATACCAGGAAAAAGAAATCTGGTATATAAATTTAATACCTGAAAGATATAACTGAAGAAAGAAGTATATGAGAAAAATTGGGTGTTTTATACTGGTGAGATTAAAAAGAGTTGAAATAACCATCATAAAACCCATCTATTAAACACTTGAGACTCTAAATTTATAAAGTTATAACTGACATTGTGATGGATTGACTCACTATATAGAACAGAAATAAAAGCGGATTCATTCCTAAAACCATATGGCGAATTGGACACCAGTTAGATTAAACATCTAATAAGGAAAGGTAAAACTATAAAGTCAATGGAAAATGAAGGAGTTCTTTAAAAACAAACCACAAAACAAATGATAAAACATTATATTTATGTATCTGACTAACCAAAATTAAGGGTTTATGCTCAATAAATCATACCATATGCTTTTTTCCAAAGTAAATGGGCAGATGACAATATCCTCTAGAAACCTATTTACAATGCCTAAAATTGATGAGTCATTAACATCTATCATATACGTATACTATCAAAGTAACAATGAGAAGACAGGAACTCAACAGAAAAATACATATAATAAACAGAAGCAGTTAAAAGAAATGAAAGCCCAAACATTTAATAAACATATGGAGAGATGTACAAACACATTACTAATGAAAGTAAAATGAGATAGCAACTCAAATCCATCAGATTGACAAATATTAGAAATCTGGATAATGTTAAGTGTTGCTAGAAAGTGAAGATCTAGGAACTGTCATGCATTGTAGGAAGGTCTGTAAACTAGCAATGCCATTTTGGAAAGCAATCTGGCAGTACTTAATCAAATAGTGTATGCATACTCCATGACTAAAGAATTTCACTCCTGGGTATAAATCCCAGAGAAATGAACATTCAATTCTATGAGGAACCATGCATAAGTATTTCATATGGTGATTTTGTTGTGATGGATGGAATTTGGGCAAGCTAGGTGTTTATCGCTGGGTGATTATAAGGTGGTATGAAGAAATATTGAAGCTATATTACTGTGCAAAATAGCTAAGAATAAGAATATGACATGTAATATAATACTATTTACATAAATTAAAAATTCATGTATGAAAATACCAATAAATTTTTTTCAGGAATGCATACTCATTAAACACATTAGATTGGTGGCAGTGACCTAGGGAGTTCTGGATGAGCGTATAGAATGAGGATGGAGTGGGTTGAATAAATGAATGAAACAAGAGACCTTGTTGGGACAAAAAGGTTTTTAATGAAAAACTATGATTAACTATGTTAATGAAAAACCATTATCTTAACCTGAGACTTAAACAAAAAAACAAAAAACAAAAAACAACAACAACAAAAAAGAAATTTAAAACAGATTAAGAAAAAAACAAGAGGATGATGTAAAAACTAAGTGTGTGTAGAGGTTTTCACTCTTAAGCAACTTGTATTGCCTACTTTGGTGAAAAAAGTCTTATCCACACAATTTAATTTAACAATAGCAACAATGTGTAGTATTGTTACTGATGCTATAAACATTGTTTTTTTTTTCTCCTCAAATATTTCTTCTCATCAATGTAAATAAGACAACTGAGTAGTATAGTTATCTCCCATTCTTATTATTTAATTATATTAAAATAGACTTTCTGCTATTTTCTCTAATTTAAGTTTATTTTATATTGATATATTTGTAATGCAAATTTAAGAATATATTCCAGAAGTAACCAACACTAGAAAATTAACAACTTTAAATTTTTCATCTAATTTTATTAGAGGAATTTGATTTCAAGAAGTTTTCAATGAATAGATAGATCAATCATATGAAAGTCTGTGACATTTTTTTAATAACTTTTTAAAAATCCATCCNCGTGGTTATCAAACTTGGCTACACCTTAGAATCACTTTGGGAAGAGTTTTAAGGTACAAGAGTGTAAAGGGTTAGGTCAAATACACAGTGATGGAAGGAGAGCTGACTCTGGGTGGTGAGCACACAATGTGGTTTGTAGATGATGTATTGCAGAATTGTGCACTTGAAACCTTTGTATAAGTTTTGTTGACCATTGTCACCCCAATAAATTTTAATTTAAACAAAACAAAATCTCAATTCCTGGGGTGTACCATACTTCAATTAAATTAGAATGTGTGAAATGGGATTCAGTCATCAGTATTTTTTTAAAGCTCCCCAGATGATTCCAAAGTACAGCTAATACTGAAAATCACATGGTGGAGCAATGGGGAAACCTGACTGGAGGTGGGAGAGGCCCCGCACGAGGGCCACTGCTGTATCAGTAGGATAACTATTCCATTTTTGATATAGTTGTATTCTCCGTGAAACCTGAAAAATGAATTCCTGTGCTGGTGTTCTGTGCTTCCTCGGTCAGTCAGGCATCCTTATAATGACAAGGTTGAGGCAACTTGAGTTTGCTTATAATCTTTGCAGACTACAAGGACTTAAATAATGTGACCATTTTCAACCAAATCTGAATACTGTATTATTACATTAAATAAATAAAAGCCAAATAGAAGAACAAGGATTTATTGCTCTTAACCATTTGGCAAGCCCATTATAACTTTTCCAAAAGTAATATGATGGTAGAAAAGATTTAGAAAATATTATTCTTAGAATTGTTAAAAGGTGCTTGCACAAACACTAAATCTAAGATTAAAGTACCAAATAAAATCATACAAGGCATATTTTCCACTAAAAAAAATCAGAGGTGCACTTTGAAACTAAAACAAAAAAGCATTTGTGACACAGAAGACTTATGTCTCAGAACTTAAACAAAGATGTGAGAAACTGAAAATACTAAAAATTATTTTAAATGTTAATAAATATACTGCTGAGTTTACATTGAGGAATTACATGATACCCAGTTTGGGATATATATTTGCTAATATTTGAATGCCAGATGTAATTTTGTGTGCACCTAAATCCATTCATTCTGCTGTGTGCAGATGGAAGACATACTTTTGTATTTTAATTAAATATAGAATGTGTAACTAGTCTTTGTGTGCTCAACATTAATGGCAAGAGTATGACTTAAGTGCGTATTTATTTTTGTAATAAATGTAGACTTTAGGACTGGAGTTGTATGTTGACATCATAAATGGATTTTTTCTTAAGTTTTATTAATGTTTTTTCAACCTGTTTTTTATTTTCCCAAGAAGTTATGCTGCCACTTGCATAAACTAGTCAGATTTTCAACTTAGGTAAAGACAAACATATTAATAGTGCATCAATGTTGAAAAAAATGCTATTTATTACACAAAATAGACCAATAGTGATTGCTGAAATCTTAACACAAGTGCATTTATTTCTTCAGGTTTTACTTTTAATTCCATCATAGCTTTGAACTACTTTTAATATTTTTTTTCTTCCTCACTCTTAATATTGTGAGAAAGAGATGAAGTATTCCAGATGTGCTTAAAATGTTAGTGACATACATTATTCTCTCCTACTGACTTCTGCCTTACTTTTTAGGTTAGTTATAAAATTACTTAAATAGAAATGCTTAAAAAACAAATCTGTGTATAATGATGGTATAATCATTAACAATGTTACGAGTGCCTTTATTCCTTTATTTTATTGCAAAATATACATGTCATAAAAAATTCTGGAACTTTTTTTCAGAGCATATTTAATATATGGCTAAAATCCCATTGTACTTTAACATAAAAACATTTTGAAAGTAGCAAAATCTGTTACTTTTAATACCATAATGTATTTCACATACTCCCAAAATAAGCAAATAATTACAGCCAAACAGAACATGGTGGTGTTGGGGGACTCATAGTGGAATACAACCACTAACAAATGAATTTATCTAAATTTTAAAAATGAATTATATAGCTACATTGAAATGGATGGAGAAAGATTAGAACAAACCTGGCTTTGGAAACAATATCTTGATTGGATGCTGTAATACTGAAGACAAAACAAACAAATGAAAGCTCCACAGATATGCTGAACTATGGTTTGTGAGTGTGTTTCTACTGCCCTGTAGAGACAGAAGTTTTAGTTGCTGAACTTCAATAAGTTCATAAATATAAGAAAAAAAATATTTTTATAAACATGTTTACTATATGCAAAAAATATATGACTCTGATCTTCATAGAATATTGGAGATTTTCACTATTCATTTGGAAAGCTAATTTTTAAAATCAAAATATATTGTGCCTGGAGTTCTAATAATTCCTGAGAAAGGAACATAATTGCCTCCACGTAATAAACAAATTAGTCATGAGACAGTCATTATGATCTTTTCAAGTTATTCAGAAAATGGATTATTTTGAAAATGACTGGACCAAATTCCAAAGTGCTATTAATCTTAAGATAGAAGAAAAACCAAATATCCTTCAACATGGTCTAATTTTTTCCCTTGGTGTTAGAATTGGCTAAAGTTAGGCACTTTAGAGAATAAAAATTAATTGTCTCACTCTTCGGGAAAGAAACTTTTAGATTACCCACGACAGGATTGCCTATATAACTTGACAAAAATGCCTTCTATAAGCACTTGGAAAAGTATATTATCTGGAATCCTCACCCACCTACTTATCAGCTAGCTATTTTAGTGAAAACCTTGCATTCCTCTCAAGAGAAGCATTTAACTTACTCTGAAATGGATACTACAATACATAATCGGGTATTTCTTAATATTGGACTAAGACAGATTAGTGAGTACGGAGTTGCCTTTGAAGTGCGTGTTAAAAGTTTTGTTCTTTCCATTATAGTATAGACTTCTGAGCCTTGTAGACCATGTATCTCCAGGCATGAGGGCATTTATCATTTCCTTTTCTGACAGGATCCTGATACATGAAAATTTAATTATATTATGACAGCATCTTCCCCCTAACACTAACTAGGAAATTTGACTTTTTTTAAGCATCTGAAATGACAAGTGATTTTAGACTGAACCAAGTGTAATTCTTTCTCTGGAATTTTTTTTCCCCAAATGCATGATACATTAGATAAATTATAAGAAAAAAAAAAGCATAAAGAATGCCAATATATAAATACTATGCTATATACTTTCAAATCTTACTTAATATAATGTTTTCTGATAACTAATATAGTAACCCCCCATAAACATGTCCTCAGTGTCCTAAGTTACTGATGGAGAAAAATATTTTGAATTTGCATTTTGACAGTTTTTGAAATTTTTAATTTTCAATATATATTTCCAATTGAGCTTTAAAATTTGTGTGTATTGATGAAGTCATCAATTTCTAGTTCAATTACTGTGGGATGGTTTCAGTTATTCATTCAAACCAAAAAACTTCCTAAGTTTTGGAGCTTAGCAAGGTTAGTTTAGATTAGATTACCTCAGAGGCCAGCTTGGATTTCTCTTTCACTGGTTCAAATATGATTGAGATTTCTTTGAGAGACAAAATCTACCAAAATCA
>NW_017731737.1:332373-341710 GCF_001890085.2 Hipposideros armiger | reverse complement strand
ATTTAAATAATCATAATTATTTATTAACAATGAAGTCTGTTGATAGTACAAACATTAGCATAAAAAACTAACTAAAAATGCCTAGTAACTCTACGTGTGCCTACAAGCCAGTGTGTGTGTGTGTGTGTGTGTGTGTGTGTGTGTGTGTGTATAAATTCAGCTCACATTCTTTCTTTCCTCTTTCTCCACATAAAATGGACATTTAATAAAGAAAATTGGAAAGATACAAAAAAGAATTCAGCTCACATTCTTTCTCTTTCCACTTTCTCCACTTCATCCCAGATAAAGAAGACATTCTTAGATAAAATTCCTGTGCCTTTTTCTTCTAGAAACTTAAACAAACATTAACCATTTTATGTATTATAACACTGTATTGGAATTTTAGATGAAAATGCTTATTAATATGAATTATGTAAAGGTTTTAGCAACCATATTGCACATACAAATATATATAGTTGCAAACCTCTTCCCCATGTTTTTAAACAGTATGTTTTTTCTGTACTACAAAACCCTTTCCTCTCTATGGGGCTGACGTTTTCGGAAAGTGAAGCCAAGATGTCTTACAGGAGATTCAGCTTTCTGCAGCATTGCATCCATTCCCTGAAGCAATAAATACAAATTGATCACTTGCAAGAAGTAGAGATAAGAGAATAGTAGAGGGAAAGATGTAAAGGTTATCAAAAACAAAGACTAATGTCTCAAAATATTACCTTTTTTTTTTCAAAATGAAAAACCCATAATGATGTATATACATTTTAGGTGGGAGACGTCAGTGAAATAGGATACTGGAGCAAGGAGCTTAAGAAAATACCAGGGATCAGTTTCTTAAATGGAAATTTCAGGAGAAGGATTCCCAGTGAATCATACAAATAATAGAAGGATAGTTTTTACAACACAGATTGGGTCTATCTTGCCAAGATAGTGGCACTAAAAAGATATTGAGTGCACTATTTGGTGGCAGGTTGAGACCTCCTCAATACACTCTCTAGAAAAGCCACAGCAGGAATGCAATGTTTTCACCCTTAGCTCATCCTCCATTTGACTCTTTGCTTCCTAATTCCATGTGGACAAGGCTTCCTGTCACTGAAATCTTCATCAGCTTACCTTCAGTATGGCTACTTGTGAATTCTTCAGCGCATATCAGCCACAGAAGGATGTGTCAGAACTTTTTTCACATAGCAAATACTGATGAGCCATGATCAGCAGGAAGTCACTGATGGCCATTTTGAAAACTGCCACTGCCGTCGATAATAATTCTGTCATAGTAATGTGTACAAATTCTTTACAAATGTGCAGTTATCATGGTTGAGGGGATTCTCACATTGTTTCCCAAGCAGAAAACAGGGTATTGTTATTGTAACAGAAATCTATATTCCTCTCCCAAATCCATATTCCTCTTCTTCTATTGTAAAAGATGCAATCTGATTTTTAAGTGATAGATACAGATTACATTTCTTAGACTCCTTTGCAGCAAAACACAGTCAAATGACCAGGTTCTGAGAACAGAACATATATTATGTATACAGATGCTGGGAGGTGTCTTTAAATAAAAGGCATGTTTATTTCTCCTGACTTTTTAAAATTTCTCTTCTATTGGTTAGAATCCAGGTGGGATGGCTGGAATCGAAACAGTTATTTTTTTTACCATGATGTCCTTTGACAATGATAGAGCAATAAAAAAAGGGACATGTGCCATTGAAATTGTTAGAGTTATTATTTCAGCCCTAGACTGCCTACATGAATTTTCATATGCGAAATAAACTTCTATTTTGTTTAAACCACTCTACTATTTTTTAAACCTCAAAGTAAAAAGTAATCCTAAAAAATTCAACAATCTTTGTATGTTTTAATTAATATTCAGAACTCAAATTTTTATGGGATTTTTACACTCAATAATGCCTCTAGAAATAATCTACAGAATAAAGTATTGATGGAGATAAAATACTTTTATAACAACTTAAAAGATATGTAGTTATCATAAAAAAGATTTATATCATATTATCTTAAGCTTTTCTATCAGAAAATAATTGGTATCTCTTTTAACTAATTAGTTAAAGTTACAGTTACCATACTTAAGAAAAAATACACAGATTTCAATTAGCTCTCAAAGGTATTTAAAATACCTCTGGAAAAACAAAAACAAAACCAAAAAACCTCCTTTTCATTAACCAAACATGCTTCATTTGTTAAGGAAATACCATGGTTAAAGAAACAAGCATTTTTTCAAATAGCAAATTGTATATCTAAACTTAGTATTTTAGAGTTTGGGATATGCTCCTTTAGAATTTAGACCAGCTTAGACTTTACACATGACAAAATGCTCACGTATTTAACACATTTTAGACTTAAACCTTGTTTTCCAATCTTACTAAAACATGAAAAGTCAAGCTGGTAAGCAGTGAATCCATGATTGTGTGAACCAAACAGACCCAGCTGGCCAACTAGGGTTTAACTTTTTTTTCTAAATCAAGTAAAGATTTTTATATTCCTTAGTGTTTATGAGAAAAAAAATTTTTTTCTCTAATTAAAAGAATGGAACGTCAGTGGATATTGGTGTCCAGTAACCAGTGTGCAATGAGATTCAGCCAGAATAAAACCCTAACCATATGTCGTCATGAGCCATATAATGATATTTCGTTCAATGCTGGACCACATGTAAGAATACGATCACATGACATTATAATGGAACTCTGATGTCTTAGCTGTCATAATGTCTTGGTGCAACACATTACTCATGTGTTTGTGGTGATGCTGATATAAATAAACCTACCACTCTGCCAGTTATATAAAAATATAGCAGATACAATTATGTATACTACATAATACCTGGTAATAAATGACAGTGTTACTGGTTTACATATTTACTGTAATTCGGATTTTATTGTTATTTTAGAGTGCATTCTTTGTAGTTATAACAAAAAGTTAGCTGTAAAACAATGTACGGTGTTATGCTGGCAGCAGCCTCATACATCTTGTATTTATGATGTCTCTTGATTGCATCATTTTCTCTTGTGCTTGATTTAATCTCGTGTTTTAAAAATTTAGTGTAGCCTAAGTGTACAGTGCTTATGAAGTCTACAGCAGTGCACAACCATGTTCTAGGCCTTCACATTCACTCACCACTCACTCACTGACTCACCCAGAACAACTTCTAGCCTTGCAAGTTCCTTTCAGGGTAAGTGTCTCATTCAAGCATACCATTTTTTATCCTTTTGACTATATTTTTACTGTACCTTTTTTAAAATATATATATATATATTTCAATATACAAATACCATTGTGTTACAATGGCTTACAGTATTTAGTACAGTAACATGCTGTACAGGTCTGTAGCCTAGGAGTGATAGTCTGTACCATCTAGCCTACATGTGTAATAGGCTACACCATCTGGGTTTGGGTAAGTGCACTCTATGATGTTCACACAAGGAAGGAATCACCTTATGATGCATTACTCTGAATTTCTCAGAATGTATCCTGATCCTTAAGCGGTGTATTACTGTACAGGAAAACAGTTTCCATTAATTTCAAGGAGGGCTTTTTCTTGTGGAAGGACTTAACTTCCCTCAGCTTCAGCCATGTTTATTAAGTTTATCTAAAAATATAAAGTGTTTTTTTCCCATTTTTCATTCATTTGCATGTACAGCTATTTATCAATTAATAGAGAAAAGCCCAGTCATAAACCACATCCTGAAAAGAATAAATTAGGTAAATTTGAATGACACAGAATGTTGTTAAGAATTTAACAATATTGTTAACATTCCTGAGTTTTACAATTATGGTTCTGTAAATTTTTCTTCTGTCTTCCTTGTTTGTTTGAAATTCTGCTATAATTTCAAAAGTGTGTGTGTGTGTGTGTGTGTGTGTGTGTGTGTGTGTATGAAAACTATATTTACAAACCCTGTGAGGGGGAGAAATATACCCCTTTCAGATTTACCATAGACCACATAGCAAAAATATGTATGCCTCTACTGCAACTGACCTGATTGTCACCTTTAGTATTTCAAGTGTACAAAGTCATTTTAGCCTGATTCCTGGTATATATACATTCTTGTGTTTAAAATTATCTTAAAATGATGATTTTACTTTACTTTGACGACGTGGCCCCAGTTTGAAAGAACGACTTCAATCTGCTTGTATTTAACATGGGGAGAGTCTGGGTAAGGAGAGAGTTTTTTAAGAATAGAGCATAGTAGCAAAGAGATCGTGACCAATAAAGACAAACTAACCCTAGGTGTTGGTGGAAAATAATACATAACACTGGAGAGAGGGGTACATGCATTTGGAAATTACACAGAAACAACCTCCTATTTGTTTAAAGGTACTCAAATCATACTTTGAACTTAGATCCTAATTTATACCTTGTTTCTTTTGCTCCTGCTTCTGAATTTAAAGACAAAATTGTGGGCTACATTAATATTTGTTTTAGAGCAATCTTGAGTTGAGATGATCACCATTTATTTATCATTGTATAATTTGGGGCTCCTGTTAGAGTAAAGTAAGAAGAGTGGCTCATGCTGTACTTAAAATGCCTCTCACATTTAGTTCTCCTAAATGGTTTCTAAACCCCCAAGGTTTAGTGTGTTTTATTTTGAAAGAAAGGGTCCATTAACTTGCTAAGAACTTTTCACAGAAATTTCTTGTTGCCCTCAATAATAATCTCTAAAGCTTACAATATAAACACAGGATGAAGATGGGGACAACTGTTTTGTCATCAGTCTACATTCATGGTAGATATACACTTTTCTGGGCCATATATTTAAACAAAAGTCCTTTTGAAAATTTTAAACCATAACCTCTGGATGACATATAATTACAGAACAGCTGGGATCAGTTTTTTCCTCTTGCTCTTATTAATTCCACAAATGGGAGATACTTATAAACTTGAATTATACTTATGGATAAATTAGACTGTGCATATATGGCAGTGATAAATTTCAATTCTAGAAACTAAAAGATAATAGATTAATCTCTAAAGAGGAAACATTAGAGAAAAATGTCATATGTCCATATTGAAGCTATTAGATTCCTTATTATTGGACTTCTAATTACCACACTTCTGTTTTTGCTTGAAAAGCGCATCTATTGTTCATTAGCCATTACAAAGAATTAATAAGAAAATGAGTGTGATAGTTATTCAATCAGTAAAAGATTACTGATAAAAGACTTTTTGCTTTAAGAACATGAGATCTACACTCGACAATTTTTTAAGTGTAGAATACCATTGATAACTGTACACATGATGTGTCACAGATGTCTGGCACTTACTCATCTTGCATAACGGAAATTTTATACCCATTGAATAGCAACTCCCATTTCCTCCTGTCCCCATCCCCTGGCAACGACCATTCTATGCTCTTATTTTATGAATTTTAATATTTTGAATGCATTCTACTCTCTGACTTTATAAGTTTGACTGTTTTAATTACCTTATGGAGTCATACAGTATTTGCCCTTTTGTGATTGGCTTATTTCACGTGGCATAATGTTCTCGAGAGGCATTTATGTTAACATATATTGCAAAACTCCCTTCTTTTCTAAGGCTGAATAATATGCTATTCTGTGTACATACTGAATTTTCTTTATCCATTCATTCCATCAATGAACACTTAAGTGTCTCCACGTCTTGGCTGTTGTGAACAATGCTACAATGAGCATTGGAGTGCAAATACCTCTCTGAGAATCTGATTTCAAATTTTAGATAAATACTCAGAAGTGGGATTGCTGTATCATGTGGGAGTTCTGTCTTTAATTTTTTAAGGAACTTCCATATTGTTTCCCAAAGCCGCAGCACCATTTTGCATCCCCACCAACAGTGTCCAAGGGTTTCAATTTCTCCACATCCTTACCAACACTTACCATTTTTTATAAAGATTTTATTGGGGAATTGGGGGAGGGGAACAGACAAGCTGCTGTCCCCCTGCTCCTCAGTCCAGCCGTGGAGGATGCTGCTTCACTGGCCCATGTTGGTACCATCATTGTGCTCTTCCCGGGTGAGGCAGATCGGTCGCCAGCCTCTGGACGGCCGCTTAGGGCAGCTCTTGGCAGCTCACACCGGCTGCCAGCCACACACTGTAGCTTATGGCACCCTACTGCAGCAGGGACTGCAGCCTATGCCGTTGCCGGCGACCCATGGCAGCACAGCTCCAGGTCGAGCTGCCATTCACCGTCTTAGCTGTAGAGGGCAGTGTCACTGGTCCCCATGTGAGATCCAAACTGGGGCCCTGCTGCTCAGAGCTGGCGTCCCAAGCCAGCTGCCAACCAACACGCCACTGGGCCGGCCCCCATTTTTTTTTTTTTATAACAGACAGCCTCACATGTGTGAGGAAATATCCTATTGTGGGTTTTTTTTTCAATTTATTTTATTTTTTTAAGATTTTTATTAAAATGTAGTTAACATATAATGTATTAGTTTCAGGTGTACACCATAGTTATTCAACATTTATATAACTAAAGAAGTTATCAACATATGTCCAGTAACCATCTGGCACTGTGCCACAGTATCAAGATATTATTGACTACATTCCCTATGCAGTACATTGCATCCCCATGATTTACTTGTTTTATACCTGGAAATTTGGATCTCTTATTCCCCTTCACCTTTCCCCCCTTTTAAATTTTTTTAATAACAGTTAACATTCAATAGTATTTTATATTAATTTCAGGTGTACAGCATAGTGGTTAGACATTTATATAATTTAATAAATGATTCCCCCTTACTATTCTAGTACTCACCTGGCACTATACATAGTTATTAACCATACTATTGACTATATTCCCTGTGCTTTACTTTACATCCCTATGACTATTTTGTAACTACCAGTTTGTACATCTTAATCACTTCACCGTTTTAACCTGCCCCCAACTCTCTCCAATCCATCACCCCAACAAATCTTGTACCCTCATGATACCATACATAGTTATTACAATATTATTGACTAAATTCCTTATGCTATATCCTACATCTCCATTATTACTGTGTAATAACCGATTTGTATTTCTTAACCCCCTTCCATTTAGCCACCAAAAATATGTTCTCTGTATCTATTAGTTTGTTTCTGTTTTGTTTGTTTAATTAGTTCTTTATATTTCACATATAAGCAAAATCACATTACATTTGTTTTTCTCTGTCTTATACTCCACAATGCACCATACCCTCCAGGTCCATCTATGCTGCCGCAGTTGGCAAGAACCCATTCCCTTCCATGGCCAAGCAATATTCCATTGTGTATATGTACCACCTCTTCTTTATCTATTCTTCCATCGACAAGACACCAAGGCTGCCTCCACATCTTGGCCATTGTAAACAATGTTGCAATAAACATTGGATGCGTATGTCCTCTTGAAGTAATGTTTGGGTTGCTTCAGATAAATACTGTGAAGTGGGATTACTGGGTCTTTCTTTGTCTCTTGTTACAGACTTTGTTTTAAAGTTTATTTTGTTTGGTATAAGTATTACTACCCCAGCTTTGTGTTTTGTTTTCTTTTTTTTTCCATTTCCATTTTCATGAAATATCTTTTTCTGTCCCTTTACTTTCTGTTTTTATGTGTCTTTCAATCTGAAGTGAGTCTCTTGTAGGCAGCGTAAGTGTATGTAAGAACTTTGTTTTCTGATCCATTCAGACCTCCTATGTCTTTTTGAGTGGGGTATTTAGTCCATTTACTGAAAGTAATTGGTGATTGATATGTAGCTATTGCCATTTCATTATTTCATGACTTAGATCTTTTTTTCCAACTTAAAAAAAGTCCCTCCAACATTCCTTGTAATAGTGGTTTGGTGGTGATGAACTCCTTTAGCTTTTTCTTGTCTGGGAAGCTCTTTATCTGTCCTTTGATTCTAAATGATAGCTTTGTTGTGTAAGGTAATCTTGAATGTAAGTTTTTACTTTTCATCATGTTGAATATTTTGTGCAAATACCTTCTGGCCTACAAAGTTTCTGTGGACAAATCAGCTGACAATCTTATGGAAGCTCCCTTATAATTCTTAGTTGCCTTTCTCCTGCTGCTTTTAGGATTCTCTCTTCTTACCATTCTAATTATAATGTGTCTTGATGTGGGCATGTATGACTTCATTTTGTATGGGACTCTGTGCTTCCTGGACCTGTATGTTTATTTCCTTCTCCAGGTTAGGAAAGTTTTCAGTCATTATTTCTTCAAATAGGTTCTCATTCCTTGATTTCTCTCTTATTCTTCTGGCACTCCTATGATACAAATTTTGGTACCCTTGATATTGTCCCAGAGGTCTCTTAAACTAGCCTCATATTTTTGTATTCTTTTTATCTGTTCCGATTGGGTGTTTTCTGCTACATTATTTTCCAAATCATTGATTCAAGTCTCTGCTTCATCTAGTCTGCTGGTGATTACCTCTAGAGCATTCTTCATTTTAGTTATTGTACTGTTTACTACTGATCGGTTCTTTTTCATAGTTTCTATGTCATCTTTTATGCTTGCTACCTCTTTGTCGAAGTTCTCACTAAGTTTCTTGAGTATCCTTATAACCATTGTTTTGAACTCTGTGTCTGGTAGGTTGCTTGCCTCCATTTTGTTTAGTTTTGTTTCTGGAGTTTTTTCCTGTTCTTCATGTGGAACACATTTCTTTGTTGTTTTTGTTTCTCATTTTTTGTTTTGTTTTGTTTTTTGTTTGTTTGTTTTCTTTTTTTCATTTTAGCTGCCTCTCTGTTTGTTTTTATATATTAGGTAGATCTGCTATGTCTCCCAGGATTGGCTGGGTGGCCTTATGTAGTAGGTGTCCTGTGGGGCCTGGTGGCAGAGTCTTCCTGGTCACCTGAGCTGGGTGCTCAAGGAGTGTCTTTTGTGTGGGTAGTGTGTGCCCTCCTGTTATTGTTGAGCCTTGATTGCTATTGGATGGGATTAACCTTCAGGCTGATTGGATATGGGGTTTTGCCACGTTCACAGTTTACAGGCTGCTGTGCAGGGAGCTTACCCCACTGAGTGAGATTCACCCCAGCAGGCTCTAGTGCCTGTTGAGACCACCCTTTTTGTGTGCCACTTGTGGAGCTAACTGGGTAGTGCTCTGCTGTGGTCTGAAGCCAGCCTCCAAGTATGTTGGTTCTGGGGTTTCTTGCGAGGGGAACCAGTGCAGGCGCAGGTCACCCACTGCCTGCAACTGGCCAGGGACTACCTGGTAGGAGCTACAAAGCAATTTTTGGTTTTTTTTCTGCCTGTGCTAATCCTGTAGGTGTGTGGGAGAGACCACACTGCAAACTGAGGATAGCTGCCACTTGTACCAGGCCTGGAGTAGTTCTGCAAAAAGCCAGGACACCTCAAGGCCTGCTGCCACCTTCCCATTCTCTTAAGGTTCAACCCCTGATACAGCCTT
>NW_017731737.1:330726-331768 GCF_001890085.2 Hipposideros armiger | reverse complement strand
CATCCTTCTGCTGGAGCCCCAAGGTGAGTACCTGTGAGTGAGTCTGTGCACGGGCCATTTAAGAGGATGTCTGGGTTTCTGCAGCCTTCCCTATACCGGGATGGTTGGAATCCCCACTGTTTTTCACAGCCAGGTGTTGTGGGGGCTCCTCTTCCCAGTACCAGTACTCTGTGCTGGGGAAACTGGTGTGGAGCTGGGGTGTCTTAGTCCTCCAGTGTAGGGGGGAACCTCCATGGCTGAGATATCTCTCCTAGTCCTCAAGCACCACATGGAGGTTTGGGGCCAGCCTGTTTCACATCTCCACCCCTCCTACCAGTCTCGATGGGGCTTCTTCCTTATATCCTTAGTTATAAAACTTGTGTTCAACCAGACTTCAGATTGTTTTCCAGACTGATTTTTCTATAATTTAGTTGTAATTTTAATGTGTTTATGGAAGGAAGCAGGTACAGTGTTTATCTTCTCTGCCATCTTGGATCTCTTATCTTATATCGTGGTTTTAATTTGCATTTACCTGACTAGGGGTGCTGAGCACCTTTTCATGTACCTGTTGTGTATTTGTATATCTTCTAAATACTATTCCAGTCCTTTGCCCATTTTTAAATTGAATTAATTATTGTTGTTGTTTGCTATTGAGATGTAGGAATTCTTTATAAATTATGGATATTCATCCTTATCCTGTATATGGTTTGCAAATATTATTTCCCATTCTGTAGGTTGCATTTTCACTCTAATTTTTTTCATTTGCTGTTAGATTATTTTTCAACTTTATCATCATCATTGTTTTGTTGTCTTAGAATACACTGCTACCAGAAACAAAATATGCCTTATCATAGCTAAGTGTCTAATGGAGAATCTGCATAATATCTACTAAACAATATCAAGGATTTGATTATTAGAAGGAGATTTAAAGTGCTTTAACTGTATGAAATATATACTTGTTATAACATTCATTTTAAGTTAATACAAAACATAAAGTATCAATGCTATTATTCTTATTTTAAAAGGCAGGCCAAGAAAGTTTATACACAGAACTACTCTTCAG
>NW_017731737.1:326495-327346 GCF_001890085.2 Hipposideros armiger | reverse complement strand
TGTGTGTGTGTGTGTGTGTGTGTGTGTGTGTGTGTGTGTATTTACCTGTTTTATAATTTCCATCTGATTTCTTTATGGGTGTGTTTCTGCTACAGACATTTTTCCTCTGTATTGCTCCTGGCACTTTGTTTCTTGTGGTATTTGGTTACTTTTTATTTGATATCCTTCTCAATGTTCTTAACAAATTATTTGAGATGGTAAACAAAGTGGCTTCCTGTGTAGAAAGCCTGCAATTAACTTCTTCTAGGTGTGAAGTACCACTATCTACCTAGAACTATTTCATTTCAATCTGAGATTTGGGCTGTAAATCCATACAGTGGCAGTTTTGTGCTTACATCTTCTCAAAAAGTATTTCTTTTCTACTCACTGCATTGCTTAGCACTAAGTGTCTTTTTTTTTCTTTTTTAAACTTCTTATGGGACACTGTCAGATGGGTAAATTTTTTGTCTTCCTCTCATAATGCTGGTATAACCCCATAGAGACTGAGATTAAAGTGGACAGAGTCTATGATAATAACCTCCTCTTAGTTCAGGCTCATGGCTTTAATTTCTGTTTCTTTTGATTCAGAACATTATATAATTCATCCATTGAACTGTTATTTTTTATTAAACTTTTATTTTTAGTTTTTTTATTCCTTTTCAAATCTGTTTTGTTTCCACATTCCTGAAAATATTTTGAAATTTTCCTTTTAAAACAAAAGTGTGTGTGTTTATTTGTGTTCTTCAAAATCAAAATTTAAGATGGGTTTATTTTTGCAGTTGCAATTATGCTATGTATGAAAGCCTTCAAGAAATCCTTTTGTCTCTGATTTTCAGCTTTGTCCTAATTTTTAGCCTGATAATTCCTCACTG
>NW_017731737.1:310123-325215 GCF_001890085.2 Hipposideros armiger | reverse complement strand
TTATTTTATTTTTGTATTTTCTAACTGACATATATATTTGTAACTTACATGTGCAATATACATATATAACTTAAACTGACACAAACTCACATGATTTTGCAACTATCCAAATTGCATGATTCTTATTAAAAACTAATGCTTTCATGCTTCACCAAGGTACTAAATAATTGAGTCTGTGATGTTGTTTGGTAATCATGGTTTTGAACAACTCAAACTAAATCATATTCTTCACCTCAGGATCTGGCTGTATGGCCACACTATTTTGGGCTAGAGTTTCACTCTATTCTCTAATCAGTTTGAATGTTACTCATTGCCCCAATCAGAAGTCTGAATTTACAAAATATATTCTATGTTAGTCTGATAATTTTAGTCTGATTACTTCAAGTGCAGTCACACAAAGGAAGTCACACAAAGGAAGGGGAAAAGAGATTTGATAGGTGTCTCTTTAAACTATGCTTCATTATATCAATTTATTCCATGTAATTCAAGAAAATCACTTTTGCAGGCTGTATTATGTATGTCAGTTAGCTAGAGTGAGCATGTTAATGAGTTTTTGTGTACTGTTTAGTTATATTTGTGCTACACAAATATGGTTGTTGAAATTTATCAAGTTGAACTTTGTTAATATTAAGCCGGTGGTTTGTCTAAAATGATGGACAATTTATTAGAAAATCTCGATGCAAGTAAATGCAAAATGTCCTGAAGATTATGCTGACAATAGGGCAGCAGCGGCAGCAGCGGCACAGGCCAACTTCGGGCTGCCAATTATTCTAATCTGCTTCAAGCAGAGAATTAAGAAGAGATGCAGAGTCAGAGTTTTTTCCTCTAGACCTCTATGAAGAACTATTTTAAACACTTTAGAAATAAAAGAGAAGAATCCACATCAAGGAAGAAAATATACATATATTTCACTTTGATTTTATCTTTTCTTGCTTTTTTGAAAAGAATTGGTACATTAAATTATTCCTTTCTAAAGAGGAAGTTAAGGTTTGTTTGTTTTTTGTGTGTGTGGTTTTTTTTTTTCCTTTAGGATTCCCAGTTGAATGACAGAAAAGGCACAAAGTGTTTAAATTGCACACAAAGTAGTTTTAAAATTGTATTTGCCTCATAGAAAATAATCACTGATCTTGGTCTACTCTGCTTTTTTAAATAAATAAACATTCTGTGAGTTCCACAATAAATCCCCCACATTTCATAGACTTTTATTTACATTTTTTCCCTTTCTGTATTTCTGTACAAGTTGTAGCATATGTTATGTTTGTCCAAATCACTTAAATAATATCTGAGATGACTGGAAAAAAACAAAATACAAAAGGCAATATAAAACCTTCACATGTCATGTTGTTTCTGTCAAACTAAAACCTCACTTAATATGACAGGAAATATTGACCATTTTGCTGGTGTCCTATTACCTTTGGTAGTCAATTCTCTTTTGAGAGTGGCCAAGCCTCCTAAAATGGACCCTCTAAGTCAAATTGGTGTGGGGTACCTAAATCATCTTGGCTGCTTTTGTAAACAGTTCTCCAGGGCAGCAACAGCAATGCTGCTGTATCACCAATTGAAAAATTCCAATTTACTTTCCTCTTTAGATCTGCACAGAAAATGAGACCACATCAAATTGTTAGGATCAAGGAAGCTCTTACTTGTAACAGCCTTTCTCAGTTTAAAAATGACTTCACTAGATTGAAGTAGTATACAAATCAATAATAAAGAACATATAGAAATAGCTGAAATGACTCAAAATTAATTTTATATGACTTTGGTTGTAACTGATGAAACTAAATTAACAAAAGAAAGGTAGTAAATAAAAAAAATATGTGTGTGTGTCTGTGGAAAAAGTGATATAAACTTTAGTGTGTATGCCTCACTTTTCAAAATTCTGTCAGTTAGAATATATTTCTCTTTTTTTGGCAACCTTATTTTAAAAACATATGAAGACAAAGATTTTTTGTGACAAGTAAAAATTCACTGTATTCTGTGGAAACTACACAGAGTCTGGAATTTGAGTAGGCATATTTACTGAAATATTGCAGACATTTTTGATAATCATTTGAATATCTAAGTTTGGCAAAAAACTCTTTCTAATTAAAAATGTAAAGCCTAATTCATCTGATTAAAAATATTGATAGAGACCATGTTCATTTTGGGATTTAGTCATTCCTGAGAACTTTCTCTAGCATAACTAAACAAACAACAAAAACACATGGCATAATTGTTTTAAGATTGACCAAGAAAGCTTTAACATTCCTCTCAACTTGACTAAACTTGAGTCCAGCTTCTTCCTGACTGAATGCCGCTGGCTTCCATTTTCTTAGGGTATTCACTTTAGAAAACTTGCCAATTGCCAATTCTCTCTCTGCTCCTTTGAGATGTAAATGTCCTGTATAACCCAAGGATGTCTTTTTCAAGGATCTGAGAGTCATCTCTCTGAAATGCAATCATCAAGAAAGAGAAGACCCCTGTCTCCCAGTCTCTGGAAGGACAAGTGCTAACTTCTTCCATAAGCACCAATCAGCAAATACAGATAGTCTAATCACATTGACAAACCTCCCCTCCCCAGTGTCCTTCAATATTTTTTCATTATCTTGCCCCAATATTTAAAAATTCTCCTGTCATTTTCTTTAATTCCTTTTCAGTTACAGTTACAACAACTATGTGTAGTGTCAGGTAGGTACTAGACTAGTTGGGGGATCACTGGATAAATTATATAAATGTCTAACCACTATGCTGTACACCTGAAACTAATATAAAGTAACATTGAACCTCCTGTCTTTTGTTTCAGCAGAGCTCAGTTCAGTCTTTCTCCCTTATTGCAATAATCTTGAGCCCTATTGCAATAGTCTTAAATAAAGTCTTCCTTGCTATTTGCAATAAGTGTCTGGTGCATTTTTTCTTTGACAGTTAATGAACATTAAATGCAAGTAGTTACATAATTTTTTTAATAGAGTGCAGACTGAAAAATATTAAATCCTTAGATTATTTATGTGTTGTTTTGTCATGGTAACAATATTATTTCTACAACACTTATACATGTTGCAAAATGCTTCCAAAGGCATTATTTAATTTAATTTTCATAACACTTCAGTGAGGTGGGTGAGGACAGTATCATTGGGCTAACTTTCAGCTATCTGAGACTTGAGTTAATTGTCTTGACCAAGATTACCCCACAAGAAAGCCCTCTAGAGCTGCACTACAAGTAAACATCCTCCAGCCTCCCTACCGCTTTTGCATCCACAGTGCCCAGATCCTATACCTAGCCCATTTTAATGCATCATTTGCACAAACGTTGATTTATCCAAAATTCTACTACCCACAAGAAGATGGCAAAGTTGTACTTTAACTGAAGATCTTTGATTTCAATTATTCTGTTTTACAATTATCTTAAAAAGCCATGCTTTTTATTCACATGTATATTTGTGTTTACTGTTATGTTAATCCCTTTTAGACAAAGACCAAACTGTGAAGTATATTTGCTTCTCACAGAGTTCAGAGACTGACACAGTTTTTAAACACAGCAGACATTCAGTATTTGTTGCTTTGATGTATTAATGAAGTCAGACTTTTGTGGAAACCATATCTGTATTTTTTGTAATGTTCAGGACAGGGTTCATACATTACTGATAACCAAAAGCCAATACATATTGATTCAGGAGAAAAACCATAATGATCGTTCAATTCCACGTTATCAAAGGTTTGAATGTAGTCACTAAGAATAAAATATTCCTTAAAAGAGTACATGCTTTTGTCTTTACCTTTTTTTTTTTTAAGATTTTATTGGGGAATTGGGGGAGGGGAACAGACAAGTTGTTGTCGTTTTGTTTTTCAGTCTAGTTGTGGAAGACATTGCTTTACTGGCCCATATTGGTATTATCATTGTGCTCTTTCTGGGTGAGGCAGATCAGTCGCCGGCCTCTGGATGGCCACTCAACGGCGGCTCTTGGCAGCTCACACCAGCTGCCAGCCACTCACACTGGCTGCCAGCCACACACGGTAGCTCATGGCAGCCCACTGCAGCTCCACTGCAGCTCCACTGCAGCCTACGCCATTGCCGGTGACTCATGGCAGCCCAGCTCCAGGTTGAGCTGTTGTTCATCATCTTAGCTGTAGAGGGCACAGTGTCACTGGCCCTCATGTGGGATCCAAACTGGGGCCCTGTTGCTCAGAGCTGGCGTCCCAAGCCAACTCTTAATCAATGTGCCACTTGGCCGGCCTTGTCTTTACCTTTTAAAAATAGCTCATTTGTTAACCCTATAGACAACTATCATGAAAGATTTAAGCAGGAATACTCTCTGAGATGTTCTAGTAAGAGTGGATAACTGATTTCTTTTTATACCAGAGACATTGTGATATTCACATTTATGAGAAAAGGGAGCACAAGAAGAGTTAATACATACAGAGCATTTTCTCACTTACTCCCTCCAAAAATGTTTTGTGATATTTTTATAGATGAGAAACTAGGAGAAAAAAAGCACTCATCTAATTCATGGAAGCGCTAAGGTATAAAAACAGGTCTCGTTGACCCCAATACATAAACTCATTGCATTGTCTAGATGTTTTCTCCATTTCACCTCAAAGTCAAAACACAATTTTACTCTTCCTATTTACACACACGTACACACATACACGCTCGTGCGCACAGACTCACATGAGTTTAAATCCTCTGTCCAGTTACATCATTGAGACAGTATGAGTAATTTCACACAGAACACTAGCAGGTCGCAGACATTGCAATTATTTAAAGAGGGAGAAATAAATATGTGTGTGATATAAGTGCATATATGAATATTTTATATATACATTATAAAAAAACTATTATGTGCCTTTACACTACAAATAACTACTACAATAATACTTTACTTCTGTTCAATAAATGTGTGGCAGTTTTCCCCACACCAGACAATTCTGTGACACCAGCTGGGTGTCTTAAAATTTAACTCAGTCCTGACACTATCTACCTGGAGATAGTGTCAGATCCCACAGGTTAAGTGTTCAATCCCATAAGAACCACCCCCCCACCTCCCCTCACAGCACACATACTTCAGACACCAATCGCAAGCCCAGGTTATGATATATGCTTCTGACCAACTGGCGGTAAATGAGAGATTCCCACAACTCAGTTTTCAGGTTTGATTTATTTGTTACAGTGGCTCACAGAACTCAAGGAAAATATTAATTTATTTGATCTCTTGTTTATTATAAAAGGATATAACTCAGAAACAACCAGATGAGCTAGAGGCAAAGGGCAAGGTATAGGAAAGGCGTAGAGCATGCTGTTTTATTTCGGCACACTACTGTTCCAGCATTTCCACACACTCACCAACTTGGAAACTCTTAGAACTCTTTTGTGGTGTTATGGAGGCATGATTGATTAGTCATTGCCCTTTGGTGATTCAAGTTTATCTCCAGTCCCTTATTTCCTTGAGGTCTGGGATAAAGTCGACAGTTTCAATCCTCTTATCATGATTGGTTCCCTGGCAACCAGGCTCTGTCTTTAGGTTACCTAGGGGCTTTCCAAAAGTCAGTTCATTAACATAAACTCAGGGGTGATAGGAGCTCCTTCTGGATGACAAAAGACACACTATCACTCAGAAAAATCCAAGGATTTTAGGAGCTTTGTGTCAAGACCCAGGGACAAAGACCAAATATGTTTCCTATTGTATCTTATGCATAGAATATATATGTATATTGCATGGTGAATGTCCGTGATCTTTTTCTGTAATATATGCTTATTAATTCTTCAAAACTAGTTTTCTTCATAAAACACAGTAATTAGAGACTTCGGCTTGAGTGAATCCTACCTAAAATATGTAATAAAAAAAAATCACATAAGAACATGTAAAACAAAAGAACATTTGGTTAGCAGTGTTAAAACAAAGTTTGACTGAGTAAATTTTGTGAACAAAAAAGGGGCTATGTAATTAATTTGATAAGCTCAGTGATTGAAAGTAACCTCACAGGGTGATCTGATCATACATTCCTAACTGAGCAGGTCATGGTGGGTAGTCAAACGTCAGGCCTATAACTTCTTTAGTAAAAGGTTTATCTTTGCCTTAAAGAAGGCCTGTCCCTATTCTTCTGCATCTAGGTTAACACAAATTTGCAATGCCAGAATAATTCTCCTTTTGAGACCCCTCATAGGTGTTACCACTTTCAGGGAAACACATGATCTTGTTGCATGTATTCCATCCCTATTCACTACAAATATTAAATGTTACCTATCCTGTGCCATAGTCACTCACTCTCAGGTTGTGAAAGAATTCACAAGGCCCAAAGGAATAAAAGTTAGAAAGTTTATTTAAGAAGAGAAGCACCAAGCACTGGGGGAGGAGTTACCATGGGCTGAGTTTAGGGTAACCAGCTGTGCGGAGATTCTTTTTAGGGTTTGTATTCTCCAATCAGGGTGTAAACTGCTTTTGTCTCTAGTGGAATCTTCCATTGTGGTCAGTATCATCTGTTGGGGTGGAGGAAGGTGTGGTTAAACTTGCTGCGGCAACCTTTGAGGATGTTGTGTAAACTTAAGTTGGAGCCAAAGGCTCACACCCCCACCAACCCCCAAGAGCCAAACAGCTGCCCCCTATGCTCGTTCCTGTTTACACAAACCTATTTTATCATCTCCCACCCACCAATGTGAAAGCAGTGCATCTCTCCATCGTACTCTTTGTCTCATCATAGGGATTTCCCCACTTTGCTGTCTCTACCTCCTTACCTACCACAAAGAGGTTTTATGTAATTGACCTTATGTTCCCTCTTTTGATTCCAAATGTATAAAAAGAGCTGCAAAACTGCCATTCTTCTGAGCATTTTGAGATCTTGCTTCCAGGCATGTTCACCTGTAAAATTATCTATAGGTTCAGACGTTCTCGTGATGACAATTTTAAAGATCTTATTGACTTTATTCAATGATTCTGAATCAGGCAACATTCTATCTAGCAGATAAGAAAGAAGCTCCAAGGAGTACTACAAAATAAAATAATTTATAGGCACAAGGGAACAGGAACAAGGAAGTTATGCTAGACAAAAAAGTGGATTGGCTATGTTAAGGTCGCTTACCTTTAGGGGATTGCAGGTTTCTATCAAGTAGATTATCTAACTACTGCTGCTAAAGAAATTCCTGATGGACTAGTTTAAAACTCCATTTCTGGGAGATTCCAAACTGTAATTACATCTCCATTTGGTGACTTTGGGCTTAGCATAAGCAACTCCATTGCATGCCTCTTGTCTTCTTTTTCTATAGCAGCTTCTGACATAGCCTGTTTCAACTTCCCCCCAAATTTTGAATTGAAAAATAAATTCAAAATATCTTTTCTGAAAAAAAAATACTCAGGATGGGTCTAAGTGATATTCTGTATGTCAAGATTTTGGAAGTAAGCCGATTTTATAAGTGTTTGTATACACCAAGAGCAATACAAGTCACATAAAATTACTGGTGAAACCCTCAAAAACAAACTTCCCCAGTTTGGCAAGAAAGTTCTCACTGACTGGCTTTATTTTCACTTACCTTCTGGTAATGACCTTACCATTAGTTCAGGGCTATCAGAGACAGAATAAAATAGAAAAGGGCTGCAAAATATAAAGTAAGAATTGCAAAAGCGATAAAATTTTCTAATATTTTATGACTAATGTTGTATTGTTTTCTTGTTTTACTTGACCACAAAACCTTAAAGGGAGTGGATGCCTGGTAGTGGTAGCAATCTCCTTTGGTAACAAGTAAAGGTGAAATATGATAGCAATCACTTGTAAATATACATATATGCACACACACACACAGTGTGTGTGTGTGTGTGTGTGTGTGTGTGAGAGAGAGAGAGAGAGAGAGAGAGAGAGAGAGAGAGAGAGAGAGAGAGAGAATTCTTTCTTGATGTTTCAAAGGGAAAGCATGCCACCATAAATTATTTATTACAAAAACCAAAAGAAAATCGTAGAAAATGTATCAGTACAACATAAGACAACATAGCTGCAGAGAATGAGGAACTGAAAGTGTTATGGGGAGAATATTACATGATCAAAGAAAAACAGAGGAAAATATGAAGAGCAGCAGAGATGAAAAAAGACTTGGTTGAGACATTGAACTATTGCAAGGAAACTAAAATAGCAATAGCAGAATTAAAATCTGTAATTGAGGTGATAAAGAAAAGCATTAATCGTTCAGGAAAACTGAATTAATAATCTGGAGAAGAATGTTTTAAAAAATCCATTAGAGTCTGAGAAAATGAAAAAGAGATGATCAATGAAAACAGATGTGATTGATGTGAATGGAGTACAGAATGTGCCAGTTTCGCTTGCATAAAACTGGTATCCTTACAAAACAGTGTGAATAAATACATGAAAAAGGACCAAACTGAATACAAATCATATAACATTAGGATTTCAATTTGGTAATAAAGATAGAGTGTGTGTGTTTGTGTGTGTGTGTGTGTGTGTGTATGCATAAATGTCTTTCTTGTGAACATATTTAGATTTATAAGGGGCTATTAACACAACACAAAGTTTTCTCTTTGGTGGGATATTTTATTTTTTACAATAGTTTTTCATTTATCTCTTTGTTGTAATAAGTGGATACTTATTATCATAAAAGGACTGAAAAAAATATTGATGGTATTGAAAACTATGGGTTATATTACCCAGAAAGGGTAAAATTAAGAGAGCATCACCCTGTATAGTTGGTTTTTTAATAAGATTTATTTGTCTATATGTGTTACATGTTACTAATTTACTCTATCCATGTTTCTATGTTCTAAACAAACTAGTTATTACAGTACTAAGGAGGTATTTCACCGTGGCCTTTTAGTTCTAGCCAGATGTACGTAAAGGGGCCTGCACATCCCCTTGCTAATCTGCTGATTTTTCCCAGAGGAAACCCTTATATCCTACAAAGTCATCAAGTAGAAATGGGTAAGGGACAAAAGTGCTAAATCATTCTGAAGCTTTGTATGTTATGTTTATTGTGAAACATAATGGAATGGGGTGGGGAGAATGCCCTGAGCTTAGAATGACTGTTAATACAGGTCCCTGCCTGTCTCCATTATTCCAACAGATATGTTCTCTCTATATGTTTGATAGATAAATAGAAAGAAAGGAAAAGAAAAAGAGAGAGAAGAGAGACAGAGAGACAGATGTTGGGAGAAAGGGACTATTTGTCTACACAACCACACACAAGCAAACACGCTGATAACTACAAAGTATTTAAAAGTGTTTGTCATTTGTGCTATTAGATACATTGCTTTTTAAGATCTAACTAAGTGCTTTTGAGATTGGGGAAGGGGAATAAGAAAGCGATGAAAATATGAAGGGAGGGAAAACGTACTCGTATGCCAGTATCGTTTGAACTTCTATAGAGAGCTTTCTTGACCTTGGTAGTCACTGTGTTTCTATTCTGTGGCTGAGAATATAGACACTTGAGATGGCTCTTATCATCTCTGGTCCTTGAATAACATAGACTCTCTAGAGCATCCATGTAATTCACCATACACTGATCCAAACTGGTTTTAAAATGTCCATCAGGCTGCTTAAATAGCATTTTGGTGCCATGTTTTGGACCTTTTTACTTATTGCCTGTATGTAAATTCCTTGTTTTGAAAGGCAGTAGTGTTTTGTATGTTTTTGCCATCTGAATGATAAGTAAAATTTTGTACAATAAAAAGAACTGCTTTGAGGCAGTTGAGATTTAATTAAATTCACTGAGATTTGTGATTAAAAAAAGATGTTATTCTTAAAACTAGAATGCACACTACAGATTCTAATATTCTGGAACAGGTATTAGACTTTCCTTATACTTCTTACAAGTCACGACAGGTGATTGGAAAAAAAACTAATGTGCAAAATGTATTGATTTTGACAATTGTTCAGAACTCATAGTTGGCATCAGTATTGTGGACTATTTAAATAAGTTTGCATGTCATTATTTAAAATTAAAATGTTTAAAATTTTTTTCAATTTAATATTACTATATTATATACTTGTCTTATACTTATTATTGCTATCAATTAAGTAACTAAATATTCAGGCATATGCTGACTATTTGAAATATATATGACTTATCTTTCCATTTGACTACAAACCCCTGAAGGCCTACGACCATACCTTTTATTTCCTTTGTGATCTTACTTTTAATGCTTATCATAGTATAATTTGGCATATACTTGTTGAATAATTGGTTGCTGTTAAGTTCTTGTTAATTATTCATCAAATTTCAACAGCATCTTTTCCTCAAAAAGATCAAAGATTGTTACAGAAAACTGCATACTGATAGCATTGAGACTACAGAGTTGAAAATACTAAATCCAGAAAGGTTAGTAGAGAAAAAAAAAAATCGGAGGGATGAGAAAGGACAAATGATAAAATAAATTCAACACATACCAATTGGTCTCTTAATTTTATGTGCTTTATTGCATTTCCAAATCATTTTGCTATCAAAGGTTTTATTACATTCTGTCCCAAAACAGAAAAGGTCTTCTCTATTGCATAGACCTCCTAGGTTTTCTGCATGGCCAGGCATAGATGGTCTGTGTGTAGCAGAGCCCATGCTCCTGAAAGAGGTCCCACCCCCATAATGCTGTGTAAATGTATGTGGTTTGGGGAGAAAGGAGCAGCAGAGAGAGAAAGGAACTTCTGCTCAACTGTGTAATAATGGAAATTTCCTGTTCAAAGAAGTGTCCCTGTGGTATCAGTCTGTCTTTCTAGTCAGCGAACTCAGACACAGACACAGCTCTCTGCTAAACTACTAGTACAAAAGGTGTGGGGAGAAAATGAGCCTTCCACGTCCTCCAGGGGCAAGGATAGGAGAATTTAGAAGTCACCAAGCTAAACCTTCTAGAGCAGCAAACTTCTGAGACGGAAGAGCCGATCCTGTCCCTCACAACAATTTAAAAATTATCCCAGAGCCATAAAACAAATGAAATCACCATTATGTGAGTAATATCCTTTAAATGTTTTATAAATGAAACTATGATAGTTTTATTTTCATTTTCAATTTTACTTCAGAGCCGCATGTATGTACCCAAAGAGCCGCATGTGGCTCGTGAGCCGCAGTTTGCCAACCCCTGTTCTAGAGTAATGGGGCACTACAGTAGCCAGTATATTAAATTTCTGGAAAACTTTGTACAGATCGTTTTAACAGTACATGATATTGAGCGCATAGCATCGGAGCCCAACTACTAGCTGGCCTGCCCTTGGGTAAAAAGGCATTTATATTACAGTTTGCACAACACAGAAACCACTCTCGATCATATTCTCTCTGGCTATTACTATAGCACATATTCCTATGAGGAAAGAGACTGGGAATATCATTTCCTATAGAAAATAGTTCACACGTTCATGTGTATAAACGCAATTTGGAGATTTCCACTTTGCTTTAAATATTTTAAAATTTATTTGTAAAACTATATATTCGAAATAATGTTTGAAATAAATACTCTTTAGGTAATTCCAAAACTCTCTTTATAGTGATGCTATCTAAATCATTTCATCTCTAAAACATTATAGTCCTTGTTTTTATAATGTATGTCTGCCATTTAATTTATAATTTACTTTGCCTGTTTACATTATTTTGGCTCATGTATACATGTCTTCAGTGTATATTGGGTATTTGGAATAATAGGTTATTTGTAGAAATCATGGTCTTTCTCTTCCTTATAAGTTCATAAACGCATTATACTTGCTCTCTCTTTTACTACCTTAGTTTTTCTTTACTTCTACTTTTATTCACGTTTCCTTTGAGGTCAAAGATTATTATTATTGTTATTATTATTCCAAATTCTATACGGCAGTAGGAAATGAGTATTTAGGAGCTGGACAAGAGTCCTCAAGTGGAAAAACAGATCAGGAAAAGTTAGTACCAAGGATCCTATTCTATTGTATGAGATTTCTGGCTAATCCATTTGTTCTTGTATTGGATTGCTCTAATAAAAAAGGAAAACATCAGAGGGGTGTGTTGTAAATGTTTGTTACTTGGCTTCTAATTCTACTTCATTGTAGGGCATGGAGACAATTTAGCCAGAGTAGGATAAAGAAATATTGGGGTAAGTAGCTTAGTAAATGGGTACAGCCATTTCATTTATAGTTCATGTAATTTTCTCATATGGTCTGATCATAATTTTTAAAGAACAAAAATTAATGTAAAGAAGGTGAAGCTTTTCCTATATCTATATTAGTGAAAGTAGATTTACATTTCAAAGCAAAACCTCTAAGGGCCAGTTCACACACACTGGTTCACATGAAATCCCTCCTCCTAATGTGCAGGGTCAGTGAAGCCCTAAACTGTGACTCAGTTGTGGTTGTTTATTTGTTCCGCAATGCTCCCTCTCTTCCCATCCACACCCACAAACACAGAATATCCACCAGGACTATTTTAAAGCCATTTCAAGTGTGTTCCTAACAAATGTAAACACAGTTGTATGTTTATTACATGCTAAGAAAAAATAAATAAAGTAGTAGCATTGTTGAGATTTTTAAGGCAAAAAAAGATGAGAAAAATCCCTCTTTATTTTTGTTTTCACAGCCTACAATGAAAAAATTGGGTAAGCTCATTTATTAAGTGTCTTGCAGTTCCATATTGTATTATATGAGATCCATTATATGGGAGGCATTGCCCCTTCTTTTTGCTTTAGAAAATTGTTCTTTATAATTCATTGACAAAAATGGTAAATATTGAAAATACATAGTACGTGTTCTTATGCTAGTGTACAAAACAATTTCAAGTACATATGTGTAGTCTTGCAAGGTTTTTGATTACTTGCATTTGACAGATTTGAATATTTAGAAAATATTTTTCATTTTCTTTTTTTTTTAATATTTTATTGGGGAATTGGGGGAGGGGAACAGTGCTGGGAAATCGGGGGAAGGGGAACAGACAAGTTGCTGTTGTTTTGTTCATCAGTCTAGTTGTGGAGGATGTTGCTTCACTGGCCCAAGTTGGCACCATCATCATTGCGCTCTTCCCGGGCAAGGCAGATCAGTCGCCGGCCTCTGGACAGCCACTCACGCTGGCTGCTGGCTACACACCATGGCAACCCACTGCAGCAGGGATTGCAGCCTACACTGTCGACAGCGACTCAGGGCAGTCCAGCTCCAGGTCGAGCTGCCGTTCACCATTTTAGCTGCAGAGGGCAGTGTCACTGGCCCTCATATGTGGGATCTGAACCGGGGCCCTCTGGCGTCCCAAGCCAGCTCTTAACCAACGTGCCACTCGGCCGGCCCTAGAAAATATTTTTCTTACATTAACATTTTATTACCTTAAATTGAAATAAAGGGCATACAAAGGAGATATGAGTATGTTAGGTAAAGGGATAGCTTACACACAGAGGGACTGGGCTTCCACCTACAGCTAATCATAATCCTTATAGTTTGGGTATCATCAGAAACACTCAAGGTACGCCTATAAAGATACAGTCTAAGTCCAAGTGCAAGTCTCCTGAGATAGACTCAGTGTTTGAGAACCTGAAAGCAGCTTGCCAATTAAAGTCTACACATTTGCTTTAATACAGATTAGTACATAATTTATGACACAATAACCTCAGACAAATAAACAGAACAGTTTAAAGCTTCTTTCTAACAGTGGTTTTGACAGTGCTGGAAGGAGGAAGGAGGAAGGAAAAGCTGGGTCATTTCACTAGTGTCAAACACTATGGAAAAGTAACATGTGTAACCACATTAACAATATCCGTAAGCCAGTGGTGCAGGCTGAGACACTAGTGCACATCTGTCATTTTCTTCACATGTCTTAACATTTAAGTTCTATTTTAATACCAATGATAAAAGGATTGATAAGAAATGTTTTGACAATGTGATAAAAGATATTGAAATTTATGTACTTATCTTAATTACATTTTTTATTTTCAAAAATTCATGTTCATTGTAAAGAATTTAGAACATACAGAAAACTAAAAATATGTAACAAAAATTACCTTATGTAGAAAATTATTATAATCACTTTGATATAGTTTGCCAGTTTCTAAATTTATGTATTTGAAATCTTAATTAAATATTTATGCACAAAATATTAATGCCAAATAGACATGACACAGAATTGTATTCTTTAACTTAATTGCAAACTGTAAGCATTATCTCATGTCATACACGCTTTAAAAATCTACATTGAATTACACCTCATGTTCTGTCTTATAGCTATGCTAAATATATACTTAATTACTCCCCAAACATTAGACATTTAGGTTGCTCATAGGTTTTAACTGTTATAAATAAGTCATGGTTCTTATCTTTGTACTAAATGTTTGTTTGGATTTCTGATTCCTGAGGGTAGAGTGCTAGAAGAGAAATTACTGTACTAAAGGGTATGAACTTTTTATAGACCTTGGTATGTACTAACAAATTGCTTTTCAGAAAGTTTGTAGCAATGTGCACTCTCATCAGCAGAGTACATATATAAGCCTTAGAGTGCACACTTACTAAATATGACTTTAAAAGTCTTTAATGATTTTTTATTTAATAATAATAACTTGGTTATATTAATCTAAAATTTTCTGATTAATTGAAAGATTGAAATATTTTTCATGGATTTATATACTATTTGTGTTTATTTTTTCTAAAATATGATTTTTATGCCACTCTATTGTTGTTTACATGGTTATTATAACTTGCATTAAAAGTTTGTAACTAAGGTTATCGATTATTTCAGTTTGTTTCTTAAAAATATTTTATAACTATTTTTTGCCTTTTAATTTTGTTTTTGATGAATTTCATCATTAATGCCAATCTTTTGCTATTTTACTTTCTTTGTATTCCCCAACATAGCTTTTATGATTAGAAATTGTCTTCTGAGTTGATAATTAGACAAATATTCACCCTCAATTTTTTATAGATTTAAGTCACCTGTTGCAAAAATTATGATAGATTGGTATTATTATTCAACAGTATAAAACATCAGATTTAAAGTATTTTATATTCATACTCAGTTATTTATTATATAACATGCAGCAGTTTTAAAGGTATGACTAAATTTCTAGAGAAATTTAAACCTATTGTAATTCAGTGTTTGAGATCTGTCAGAATTCCTTTAACTTGTCAAACGTTTTGATATGCTATAATAATATTGATGCATTTTAAAAGGAAATATAACACCATATTCCAGGAATCAG
>NW_017731737.1:178122-308893 GCF_001890085.2 Hipposideros armiger | reverse complement strand
AACAGTTTAATGGGGCAGTAATTTGGGGAGCAAACCTATGTATAAATGTTTTTTAAATGGATTATTCAAGTTATAACATGTTACTCGGTTTAATGTGAAACTAGATAGTGCATAGGAAGTTATAATGTGTTGTGGTGATGATATTTCTGGAATAGTTACAGAGTTTTGCTTCTGAATCTGGGTGGATGTTTACATCATGTGATTCTCCTGTGAATTAGATTATTGCAGCCTACTCAAGGTGTTCTTAGTGGCTTGGGGACAGATGAATCCAGGGTTCTTGAACAAAAATTTCCTCTGTGAATAAAACCCAAGGTAGATACTATCTGGAAGAGTTTTGTGCCATTCAAAACTAGCTAAGATAGGGAAACCATGAGAGAGCAATAGGAATTGGTTTCTATAAGGGCTAGTAGGATGGTCTAAGTAATGTATTTGTGCCAATTAGGAAACTATCAATTTATTGAATATAAATTTACTATCTACTGAGCCAATTCACAAAAGTATAATTATTAGGTAATGTTAATGTGTTAACTTTTTTCTCTTACAAATAGTAACCAATTTCTGGGGAGATACTTTCTCCATAAACTTTCACGACAAGGTTTGGCATTCATTTATGTAAGATCCTTGCCAGAACCAATTCTTACTGTGACGGTGAAAAAATGACTTTTTTTATCATCACTATTTCTTCCACAGTCTACTGAAACTAAGAGCCTTCTTTTCTTTTCTACATGTGTCTGTGTCTATCTACCTATCTGTCATCTATCTATCATCTATCTTTTATAATCTTTCTATTGTTATTCAATGGATTATCTTCCATTTCTGTCCACATTTTATGTTTACATTGTCCTAGATTTTTCCAATAGTTACCCCTTTCAACTGGCTCTTTTATCCTTTGCTATGCCATTATTATTATTATTATTATTATTATTATTATTATTATTATTTGTTATTTACATTCTATAAAATGTTCTAGCCTCAACTTCCAGTGCTGAAATGAAACCAGACAATTATCCAAGAAGTCCTGGTTCCTTTCAGTGGGCAATCACATTTGCAAATCAAGATCTAAGTTTATTTATTGCTACTGAGATATCATCACATCTAGTCCCATTCAGCTCACAGAACTAAAATATCTGTGAACGCATGTGTATGTATATGTGTATATACACATAACAAGTATATACACATACCTCCAACTTTGATCCACCCCCTGGGTTTTTGCTTGCCTTTCCTCAGTCCATATTTCTATGAGTCCTCATCCATAGTGAGAACCCTGTCTCCCAACACATTTAGTCATTTACTCAGTCAGTCTCAGCATTGTTAGGTGCACACGTCTATGAAAACACAGCCTACAAGAATGAGTTAAATATTTGTTTGCATTTCTATATTTCCCTTACATTGAGAATATACAGTTAAAATGCTATGTTCAAGTGTTACATGAATGTATTTGGTTTGCTTATTTATTTTTTTGTTTGGTTTTGCTTTTTCCTCTTTCAGTGTGGCTATGTTATTAATGTGTAATACAGCAGATTTTTTTTCTGCTTGAACTTTTTTTAAAATTCCATATATATTTTTTTGCTTTTAGTTTTTGAATATCTGTAATACTAACATGCATAGGGATACTGCACATCAAAATCATTTGCTATTGTATTTTTTTATGGTTTGGATATGCTTCTACTTAAATCTGATTAGCTGGAACATGCAAATCTGGAGTCTGACATTCTGTGCCCTGATCTCTATCTTCATTGGTTCATGAGAGCAGGATGGTAAATTTATTTCCTGTCTTGTGTGAACTGCTCTCCTGTTGGGATATGTTGTGAACACTGTGTTGAGAAGGCCTGTGTAAATGAAGTCTAGATTTAGCAGAGATTCTACTAATCATGAATGCTGATGTCTGCCATAGATGTGAGGCCAGTGCCTGGGAGATTGTGTTTATTTCTCATTTATTTGCCAGAGAAAATTTCTTCTGCTTTCTCACAAACTCTTATTTTCTGCTTAAAAGTAAAAATAGGAGGAGAGCTGGCTTATAGTGTTTCCTCGTCAACACTAAAGGCTATTTTGAGAATTTAATAATGTCCTGTTTTATAAGCCCCTTGTACATTATAAATAATCTTAATATGTAAATTATCACTGAGTTTGGAACATTATTGAAGACATGGATGTGTAGAATGTTTCAACCTTATTTTAAGATGCCATCATTTGTTCAATGCCTTATTTTTGGCAACTCTGCACAGTGGGAGTTAAAGTCCTGCCTCGGAGATTAAGGTCTGTAATTTTAGTGTGTCTAAGAATAGCAGGATAAAAATTGACCACAGGTTAGTTCAAACTGGCCCCTCCAATGAGCCCGTGGGCTACTGGTGGGTCATGATCACAGAGCCTTCAGAAGCTCTGCCGTGTTTCCTTTAAAGATGACATCCCCTGGAATCCTAAGAACATCTGATCACAGCAGGAGGAAAGCTAACTCTGTACCTTTTACATTTCATCAGCCTGACTCATGACCTTCCCAACCAAACAGGGAATCAGTGATGGAGTGCATTTTCATTATGTGTCCCGACTTTCCTAGCATATCATGTAAAATAAGCACCTTTCTCTGAAGCTTTCTAGTTTAGAGCCACCGCATACTTGCCTCCATGCCAGGATCCTTGGACGTGAGTCGCTGGAAGCCAGCTGCTGATTTCCTCTGCCTCTGGCGCAGCAGGAGCAGCCATGAGTGTTTCTCCCCACGCAGGCCCGAGAGCTGGCAGTAAATGTGACTGAGCAGCAACAACCACAGGGAATCAAATACTGTTTTGCTTCTGCCATAAGAACTGATTTTTAAAACCACCCTGGAAAGCCCCACATTCCATAGGTCACCCCCCCAATATTAAGGGGCAATTAAATGCCAAGGCAGAGTGATTATTCCACTTAACAGAATATTGGATTTATTATTCTTAGACTCATCAGGTAATATAGGAACTACAAGAGTGGCTTATCTGTACAGTAAATATTTTATATTACTTTTCTGTTTCATTTATTTGTTGACTAGGCCAAATGCAAAATACATTATAAAATAACAAAACAAAACACAAAGTCACCTCCTTTGAATATTTATCTCCCTCTTTCCTGGCATCAGGTTGTTTATTCATTTATACTTGTATTTATTATTCATCAAAGCACTTTGATATTTAAAGCTTCATGTCAAGAGATGAAATGCAAATAGTTACTTCTCAAAAATGAACCCCAGAACTTTAATCTATTTTAAAAACTCTAATGTAATTTTAGCCTCACCAAAAATAAGTGATAATTTTATTAAAGCACAATATACATGTATATATACATATATGTATATGTATATATATTTTTTTCTTTAGATTAATGGAATAAATAATATTTTAGTTGTTGCCTTTTTATTAAATACTTGTTAAAATATATTAATATGCAAAATCAGAACTTGCTATTTTATGGCCTAAAGACAACCCCAAACAAGAAAATAAAATAATAAATTAAATATTTATAACGCTTTTACTTAAAATAATACAATTTCAGTGCAATTTGGGAGTGGCAGGTTTACTGCATGGTCTTCCTTTACTATAAACCTCTGTTAGTTATAAAGGGTTAGAGATGTTGTAAAATGCATTGCAATTAAAACAATGAAATAGATAGAAATGAAATTGAGGAGAATAATAATGGAGAGGCTACATTAATGTACCTCACTGATAATCTAGACAAGGCATGGAATCAGAGAATAATCCTGGAATGATTTCTTGAAATTTCAACTGGATAGGAAAATGAAGAATATAAACCATTGTTGTAGGTACTTAATTATCAGAAGCTTTTCAAAATCAGCATAAATTTCCATCAGTTGTGTTTATAAAAATGTTGTCAAATGTACAAGGTTTTGACAAAAATCAAATCAAGTTAATGTTAATGTCAATTAAAAATACATTTTATTCTATGTTTCAAAATACCTGTGGCTTATTCTTGATTATATGTTAAATTCTGTCATTTTGTGTTCTGGCACTTCTTTGTCCTGAGAAGATAAATTTCAAATGACAAGTGCGTTGCATTTTTTTTGCAACTAATATCATACACACACACACACACACACACACACACACACAAGGTGTGATAAAAAAATACAGTGAATGTTTAAATTTTTAAAAAAATTACATAAAATATATTTTGCCATTAATACCTCTCAAAATAGTCCCCCTTGCTTCGAACACACTTATCCCATCATTCTTGCCACTTTCTGAAGCAGTTCTGGAAGTCCTCTTTCGTGAGTGTCTTTAGTTACTCTATTGTGGCTGCCTCGATGTCCTAAATTGATTCAAAACGTTTACCTTTCATGGTCATTTTGACTTTGGGGAAGAGCCAGAAGTCGCATGGTGCCAGATCCTGAGAATAAGGTGGATGAGGGCACACTGAACTATTTTTATTTGACAGAAACTGCCATATACCAGAAGCGATGTGTGACATAGAACGTTGTCATGATGGAGGATGAAGTAAAGATACGAAAGAGAACTTCCAGAACTGCTTCAGAAAGTGGCAAGAACGATGAAATAAGTGTGCTTGAAGCGAGGGGGGGGGTATTTTGTGGGGGATTAATGGCAATATGACTTTTAGTGTAATATTTTTTTAATTTAAGCATTCACCATATCTTTTGATTATACTATATATATATATATGAACCTTACACTTTAGATTTATTTTCATATTTTAATCTGTAAGAACAACATGCCAAATGTTAAGACATCTTGTAATTATTTAGTAACCATCATTAATTTTATGTTGTTAGGAGACTTAGCCACATCATGGCTCTTATTTACTCAGAGAAGCCCAGTTTCAATCAATCTCAGTTACAAACCTTTGATGACATGTTTAAATGCACTCTACATGTACTCATTCATTTTAAAATATAAAATTGGTTTGTTTTCCTTTTTTCAAAATAATAAGTAGTTCATTCACATCAAATGGACAGTAGTTAACATTCCACTGAAAAATGATTTTGCAAAACATATTGAGCAGCTGACTCATATAAAAAATAATAATAAAGCACCTTTGATTACTATTATAATTTCTATTGAGTCCCTGCCCTGTGTGTTAAAATGACATGGTATAGTGTCTACACTAGGACTGCATTGCAGCTGCTAGTGGATTTTTAAACAACTGAGCTACAACCTTTGGAAATGGGGATTCATCAAGGAAATGCTGACACAGCCGTAAACAATGCGGTATGAATGGCATCGCTGAGCTATGCATGCTATAGTCATAGATAGAACTGGCATGGCTGTGTTTTGTAAACTTTAACCAAAGAGAAGTCTTTGACATTTCAGCAACAAATGGAAGTGTCTTACATGTTTTTATTTGTATGATGTGAAAAGAGGTGTGTAGCAGTATTTATTACCAGGTCAGTATCTTGGGGTTGGCTAATCACTGGCTGGAATATAAATCCATGATCCCAGCTTTTCCAGATATTTGTATGGCAGGCAGTTACAGAGCAGCAACTTCTGTAATCCCTTCTCCTGCAGATAGAGCTACTAGAAAAGCTTAATAATATCCCAGAGGCAAAGATGAAACGGTATTTCCACAGCTACTGTTTGCTGTAGAGAGCTTTTGAAGTCAAGCTTAAGATGTCTTTATTTCCCTACCAGAAAGAATTTTTTTTTCTTTTTTTCGCCCTCTTTTACTCTGGTGTTGTCATGATGATGGCTTTCTGCTTGAAAAATATTCCAAACCGCTGCAGTTCTCCCATAAAGCATTAGGGAATGAGAACAGCTTTTCATCAGGGGCTGTAGGAATCTGTAACTACAGTTTTTCACTGCTGAAACCCACGGCTATGCTGGTAGTGATCTCAATTTAAAACTCTCACTTTCTTTCTTATCAGATTGAGGGCAGCCACGACTTTCATTGTCAGCTTATTGGGGACTGCCCTCACTTTTAACTTTTGTGGTTAATTAAGTTCTAAATTGGGTGTAGTGTAGCGTTCCCCTTCAACCTTTGTTCTGTACCATCTAAAAAACAAAAAGCAATAGCCCCAGAATGCACCGAAAGTTAAATTAATTATACTAGTGAGTAACAAAGTGAAACTCAGATCCAATTTATTTAATGTAAGAGAAGGGGAAACTACATGTTGATCTAGAAAGACTTTATTTCAGACAAATTCTGATCAGAGGATCACAGTGAATAGCTGTAAGGAAATGTAGAGAGTAAAACAGCCTTTTTATTTATTTTATTTGGCAGCACAATCGTCAAGTATAATACTATCCAGTGAATTTTGGAGAAGAATGTAACAACAAACCCTAATTATAAAAAGAAAAAAAAAAGCAAAGCAAATCAAGGAAAAAGCAAAGAAATAAAAACAGCAATATACCAATACCAAAAGTTCAAAAGGGTTTAAAATTCTCCAGAAAATTAAACACTGAAAATATCTTCATACATAAGAGAAATATAATTTGTTAAAAGAGCTTGTATTATACTGACATTATTTTACTGTAAGATTGATACCACTACAGGAAAAGTTATTTTATGAAAAGAATACTACACTCTTAACCACAAATATTTGTGAATTTTTCAAATATATACTTTACAAAGTTAAAATTTATTGAACTTATAGTTTGAACATTAGGAAAAAGAAAAATCAAGGGAAAGTGTCCAATTCCAGACATAGAGGGTTTCTTTAATTAAAAAAGAACAGACATTTGAGGTGCTTGTGTCTTGTTTTGTTTTTTAGTATATAAACCTCTATCACCACTAGGTACTATAAAATGATGAGAATCATTTCATGAGAAAACAAATGCTATGGGATGATTCTTTCTGCTATATATTAAAGTTAAAATTATGAAGAATTGGAAAATAATAATTACAATAATTAAATACATACTTAATAATTATCTGAACTGTAGGAAGGTTTTTGCTGAACCTGGCAATCTTATCAATAAATGAAAAAGATTTCATCCATTTTTAAATTTTGATATGTGTGGTTTTTTTATACATTTTTTTTACATCCAGAAAGGATTTGAGAAAGCTGAGAAACTTACTCTATTACTACTAAATAGGTATACAATTTTTTTCCACAGTTGTAGTCCAAATTGTTTAATATCAAAGTTGGGAAAAATGACTAATGGGGTTAGTCCTAGGATGAGTGCTATTTAATAATTCCATCAATCATCTCAAAACATGCTCATTTACTTAGTTAATAACATCAGACTGGGAAGGGTTATTTAGCACCTTGAAGGACAGAATTAAAATATAATGTGACCTTGAGAATTAACAAGTTTCAGAAGTTTTCAGAATCAAGTTACACAATCTTACAAAACATACATATTAATGTAATTCTGCAGGCCCAAAATACCTGAACGGCAGATTTAAAATACATATTTTACTAGGAAAGAATATCTCAATCCCAAAGGGAAAAAAATAAATCACAAATGACTCTCTTCCTGGGAGACAGTATTGTATAGTGGTTAAGAGTATGACCACTAAAATCTTCTGGCCTGGGTTTAAATTCTGTCTCTACATTCTCCCCTATCTGTGTGATCATTGTCAAGCTCCTGAATCGACTTAATATCTCTGAGTCTCAGCATTCTCACCTGTTAAGTGGTGAAAACTACAGTACCACCTTCATAGGCATTTTGTGAGTATTAGTCAAGGGCAAAGACTGGAATGTAATAAAAATTATATAACTATAAACATACAGATTTGTAATTTATCTGTCTAAATGTTACTAGACAAAGAAATGAACAGAATAATTGGGTCTGTTTTATCCACCGAGAAAGACATTCTATGAAGGATGAGTTTACCTAGTTTCTGAAGATGATGAGGTTCATGATGGGCATATAAACGAGTATGTTTGTTTTAGACACTTTTAATTGTCTACTATAGTAAAATTATGTTCCTCCAAAACCTTAAACAATAGTTCAATATATATACTAAAGTACTTTCTATATCTTTCTTTGCAATAGAAGAACATCTGTGACTTAACCAACTGAGGGAATTTCATTCAAGATGAAGAGGTATGGAAGGTCTCATAAGATTACTATTTGATAAAATCTTGGGAATTATTGGCCTGATCTACCAGGTAAAAAATTGGACTTTGTGATTCTCACATAATAGGTACTAAGAAAAAATGAGTATCTCTTTATTCAACTATAAACACAAATCAATAATATTCAAATCTGAAAAAAAGTCATATTATTCACATAAAGACAGTGTAGTAAATTTTTTAGACTAAATAATTCAAAGATATAATTTCAGACTCTCCTGGAATTTATGAATGCCATTCTTTCAGGCTAGTGATTCTCACTAGGGATGACGAGTGATGGTATCAGAATTATCTGCATGATACTGTTGCCAATTAAACCCGCTTACACAGGCAAATACACGCACATTCTAATATTCTACCCTGGCGGGTGATGCTTCTACTTCTGTAAGAATTATCCACATGTGAGTCACTACCACAAATGAGAAAATATATCAGGTCATGCTAGCCATAAGAAAGTTCATGGTCCTCTATCATTACCATGTTAGACTCCACCGTATGTGTCTTTCTCATGATTGAGTACAAATAGGCTTAGATAGTGTATTAGGGTTCAATTAACTATCACAGGTGATAGTTTAATTTATTCATGCCTCAGTTTTTTCATCTTTAATATGGGAACATTGCAAGTTGTTAAACTCTAATAGTAAAGGTTAATTCAAAGATGTTTCCATACTTTGCAAATGCAGGAGTGCTATGTACGTGCAAAATAATAAGTCATCACTATGTGCTGAAGATAGCCAGACCCAAGTGCACAATAATTTAGACTACATAAAATACTGCCCCAGTTTGAGTTCCAGCTAATTAGGTCAAGATAATTTGGCAGCTTTTCTAATATCTTTCTCTGAGCACTAAGGAGTGTGGTGATGGGCATCTCTGTGGTGAAGTGCCTAGAGATAGACACTGAACAGAGCTGATTCAAGCAGTTTAATAAAATTGGTCATGCCCTACAAGCCTGCAGATTTGCGGTCATTCCTCATTCATTCCCCAATGCCAGTTGTCATATGAATGCCCTCTCAGCAAAATTCTGTGCCCAGGTGCTTACTTTGAAAGGCATTGTACAAATATGGCCTGAACCATAATAAATCCACCATTAAAGTTGTCACCATAAGCCCCTGAAACTGACCATAACATGATCCAGAGATATTTCAAGGAGCTGATCTTATTCATATTTATTTGGAACATTATCTTCCACCACTAGAAAGCATCTCTTGTTTTCTTTAATAAACCTCTGTTTTTTCAGCTGAAAATATGTATATATATATACATGAAAGTGTGTCATTTTTCATAAATATGTCCTCTGTATGCTTTTATTTATTTTCTGAAATACTAAGAATGCAGCATACTTCAGAATTTAATATATAGCCTGCTGCTAAACAATTTATGTAAAAATAATAGCTAACACATTAAGAGAAATGATATTAAAACTAAGCCCCCTGCAAGTACCTGAGAGAAACATCAAACTCTGCAAATGTTTCTTAAAGTTAAAATGAAAATGCTTGATCAAATTCAAGGAGGCATTTCTTTAACTTTGGCCAAGAATTTCTTTCAGTAGAGATGGGGGAAGGGATTTAGTCATGAGATTAAGGATTTAAATTCTTGATTTTAGTTGACCTGTTGAATGCCTGAAAAAACTCAATAAGAACCTGGTGGCATTCCACTGATTTCATTAGCAACAAATTATTTTTCTAACAGCACTCACTTCTGCTCAATGCCTACTTTCTGATAATTACAACCTGGGGGATGAGGAGAAGGGTGATGAATTTAATTTAAAAAATTTAAGTTTAAATTTGTGATCACCACAATCAAAAATATTAAACTATTCCTTATGCTTGTTATAATTTAGAGGAAAACACACACACACACACACACACACACACACACACACACACACTTACATGAAAGAACTCTTACATTGATAATTCAGTTTTCTATTAATTCCTTTTTTTGAATCTATCCCTAAATGTAGGGCTGTTATTTTATCTAATTGCATTCATCATTCATTCATAAAATTAAGGAGGAACAGGATGTGCCATCCCCAAATGTGCTACTTTGGCACATGAATTATTTTGAGCTGAAGGCCATCAAGATCCAGCAGATTCAGGAAAAACTTGTACTTCTCCCTTAACTGCCTACAAATACATAGATAAGGGGCCTGTCCCAGAAAGAGAGCTATCCCCAGATATATACATATATTTCTATTTCTGAAAGACTTAATTGCATGGCAGGGCAAATATCTGATTACCAAACATCTGCTCTTCTTATATTCCTGTGAATTGTCCCCCTCCTGATTGACGTGCTAGGCCCCTGTCCCATTCCTTAAATCAGAATGGCAGAGAAGCCTCAATTGCCTGACTGCCTTTGAGTCTCATGTACTCCTGTATGTACATAATTATACTTTATCTCCTGTTAATCTGCCTTATGTCATTTTTATTGTTAGATCAAACAATAAAACTAGAAAGTTAGAAGGAAAAGTTTTTTCTCTCCATAAAATCAACAAATATTTACGGAGGACCAATGAAACACCAGGATATGGATAAGACATTGGCGTAACATTGTATAGCAGACAGTGATTCCTGCTTTCAAGTTGACCACAGGTTAGTTAGAGGAGCAAACAGAAAATGACAGTGCAATGTACCATTATTCGAGTTTCATGGCCGTACAAAAAGGGACACCTCAACCAATCTTATTTTACAAGAATTGATGGTTTTCCAGCAGTTAGAATAGACTTAGCCTGTAACTAGGCACTAGCCAAATACACTAGAAAAAAGAAAATAAGGGGAGGGAGGTGGTAGATGAGGGTAAATGAGATCAAATATATGGTGACGGGAGGAGAACTGACTCTGGGTGGTGAACACACAATGCGATATATAGACAATGTATTACAGAATTGTACAACTGTAACCTATGTAACTTTACTAACCATTGTCACCCCAATACATTTAATTAAGAAGCAAACAAAAAAAAAAAGAAAGAAAAGGAAATAGCAACATAACCCAAAACTTTGAATTTTATGATACCTGGTTAGGCAGCTTGGTATGTTTGTGGGGAGGGGAGGTGTGCAAGAAATTTATTGGATTTCCTTATACTTATTTATTTATTTTTTATTTTTAAGTTGCACATAGAGTTGATACAAAGTGACTTGGAATAAATAAGGTGTTCAAAGATAGAGAGAAGGGAAGACAAAGGGGAGGGGTCTTGAATACCCGTGGCATGTAGAATAGCTCTTGCAAACTCTAACATGGCCTGTTGTAGAAATCGATAGTGATCTCCTTACTAGAATGTGGGTTTCTTTAAGGTAGATACCTCGTCCTCATCATGTTTGTTCATACCACCACCTAGAGCAGTAGTTACCAAATTTTAATATCAAAGTCCTCTGGACTCTTGTTAAAAATGCATATAGTTTCTCAGAAGGTCAGAGATGGGACCAAATCAACATTTTTGACAAGCTCCCAGGTGATGTTGACTAAGAAAGCCTCACAAACTATTTATGGAAGACAGATTTATATATAAATAATTTGAATAAAATCAAACTGTTTTAATAAAAATGTATACCATATACTACGGAAACACAGATGAAGGCAGAAAGCTACTTATTCCACATGCAAGTCTATGGGAGACTTCCTAGAAGTGACATTTCATCAGAATCTTGATTTCTAATTAAAATTTCAATGGCAGGCTCAAGGATTTTTGCAAAATTAGAGAGTCACAAAAGTTAACAGCTTTCCTTTGGATTATTAGTTTTGAATTGCTTAGGGTGCATGCAAAGAAATGACAGCAATTAGTAAAGTGGAGAGAATATTTTGAATTCCTTGTGAAGCATGTAAATTCCAACCTTTCCTAAGTTCACAAGCTTAAATTCCATGAAGAGTTAATGCAGAAAAAGTTAATACACTTTGGCAAATGTTCAGTTAATGCAAGATGGCAAAGTAAATCTTTAACTCTGGGGTTTTAATCAATTCTTTTCATAGCCTTTTCTCCAGCAAACTGGGATCATTCAAAGTTTTATTTATTTATTTATTTATTCAGAAATGTTCATGTCATTGTAATATTTAGTATGATGTTTAATCTTATATGTTAACCTTGCAAGGCCACGATACCCAGATATTTGATCAAACAGCAGTCTGAATGTTGCTGTAAAGGTATTTTCCAAATGAGATCAACATTTAAATCAATAGATTTTTTACTAAAGTAGATTACTCTCCATAATTGGCTTATCCAATCATTTGAAGGAGTTAAGGAAAAACCAGTGGAGATCCCACAAAGAAGTAAGAGTTTTGCCTCCAAACCTTCAGACTTGACCTGAGACAGCAGCCCTTTTCTGGGTCTCAAGATCATATGAGCCAGTTTCTTAATATCTCTCTAGAGATCTAGACACACAGACACACAGACACACACAAAAACACACAGATTCCATTGGTTCAGTTTCTCTGGAGAACCCTAACAAATATATTTTACTTTTACTAAACATAGGACTGCCCGTGTTCCAAATGTAACATTTTAGGAGAGGTTTTGAGCACTTCTCAGGTAATGGTTTTATGTTGTTTAGGCCCTCAAAGATATACAGGAAAAAAGTTGTTCTATTCTTGACTTTCAGATGCCATAATTAATGGGTTAAAATGACCACATATGGAGAAATATTTTATGTGTGTTAATAAGTAAATAAGATACATTGCCTCAGTTCAGTTTATTTCAAAGCATATTTGGCAAGCACCAATGGTATGCCAGACTTTGTGCTAGGAGCTAGGAAAAAGATGATGAATGAGACAGAATCTCTGCTCTAAAGAGAGAACATGCTGAATATTATGTGGTGACTGCACAGACAGGCAAGTCTGGGGTAGTCAAGAGGCCATGCTTTATATTCTGCAGGGATGAATAAATAGGCACTACTCTGCCAACAGCATGGTATGGTACCTAGGCTCTTCGTGGAGCAGAGTGCCTTGTGGTTATTTTAGGAAAATACGCCATTAACCATGATGGAAAACTACCTAAATGAAATGTTCTTACAGATTTGATCATGGAGAAGGAAAGAAGTTGAACAAATGGAAAAATAGCTCTTTTACAGAGCCTGCCCTCAGCCTGACATGCTTTTGATGGTGTTATTAAGTCATGAGTTGAGGGGTTGGGATCTTGGATGAAGCAGTGAGGGGAGGCAGCAGAGCCGCCTCCATCCCCCGTGACCCATTCCCCCTGCTGCTCTGACTGACCTGACTGTGTCTGGACATATCCACATCACAAGCACGTCAGCCGGTCCTGCTGTTAGTAACTTGTAAAGGCCTCAGTCCCTTCACCTCATCGGTGCCCTCAAACTGAGACAGCAGAGATTTGCTGCCACTCACCTATTAGCCTGCTCTCTGCAATTGCCCAAAGTATTTCTTGGGTCACTCAGTTTAGATTGGGAATTTGGCTTGGGAATAGTTTCAGCGGCTTCAGACTGTGATTATACTGCAGTGCAGTGACTTTGGGTTAATGTGTATTTTTAGGTTTTTCTCTAGGCACAGAAGGGAGTAACCATACTCTATGGCATTGTACAAATTCAACCACTGGTTGTAGTTGTGCAAATTCAACCATAGGGTGGAATATCCACGCCTTCTTTAACGGAAAACCAAAGAGCCATAAGTCTTTGAAAATGATTTAACAATCCACCTGATATGAAATAAAATTTCATGAAATGCACTTATGATGATAATGTTAATAAATGAGTGTTGGGGATGAAGACAACTGCATGTAAAAGAGAAAATCGTTTCTCTCTGTTATCGCTTTTAGTGGACTTTAGTGTTTCATGTCATTTTCCCCATTTCTCAGATAGGCACATGAAATGAAGAAGAGCCAAATAAAGTGTGCATTTTTTCTGGGTCAACTCAGTGTTAGATAGTTGTCAAAAAATAATTCAAGGAGTTTGTTTGCTGGTGTGTGCTTGCAGGAAAATTACTTTTTTTATGGTGCATTTTTTTTTTCTTGCACTGATTGCTGTGGCCTATATGGCATTTATGGGCAAAGGCACATGGATGATTTTATGGTTTTCCAGGGGTGTAGAACGGCACACAGCTGCTTCAGAAAACTGAGGAATAATAGGGAGAGAGTTAGACAGAGAGAGAGAGAGAGGGTGAGAGGGAGGGAGAAAAGGAAAGAGAGAGAGAGAGAGAGAGAGAGAGAGAGAGAGAGAGAGAGAGAGAGAGAATGAGATATTTTTGTTCATGTCTATTATATTTCTTTGTGCTTAAAGGGGAGGGTGGAGATAATTTAGGTTCTTTATTTGTGTCAAGCAATTTAGTATTTGTGAAATTGGGATAAGGGGAAAATGAAGGATCATCATCAAAGGTAATGTCTAATTTTCAAATTTGGAATGTATTTAATTGGGGTGTATAGACAACGAACTGTGAAAGCCAGGAGAGTGCTGTCTGTATGGCACTGACTGTTCCTTAGATTGCTGGCAGCTACATCATTTATTTTAGTAGATGATTCAACAAGCTCACTAAAGTATGGTGTTTCTTGCATCTGTATGAATGTGCCTTTGACTTTCACTGGAAAGAAAAATATCCTACAGTGCAGCTTCAATAATTTCATTCTCCTTGTTACCACTTAAAAATTCTCACTGATTGAGATGTTACATATCATTTTGAGTGGTGTTAACTTAATTATTTCTTATCTATTGAGGATTTAAACATGCTGGTGTAGCTGGTATTAATTATTGAATAAAGGAGAAAATGATCTGTAGAGCAGAGATGGAGATGAAGCCATTTTTTAAATCTTGCCCTTAACTTCATTTCCCTTTTTTTCAGACTTCAAAAAGGTTCATGGTACCTGCAAATTAATTTTAGATAAAATAGGGAAATTTTAAGTAGAGGAGCTACAAACTTAATAGTCTGTTTTATTAATGAAGGGTTTTCTTATCAATGCATTTCATTTTTTTAATGCTTCCTCCCCAAGCATGGTAGGAAATATTGAAATGTCAGACCCCCATGGGAGCCTCCAAAATATTCATGAGTGCCTCAAAGAATCTTATCTATGTACAAACAGATAAAAAAATATGCATAGATATAGATCAGGGAAAACAACTTTTGCTTTCTACATAGAATGCCTTACAAATAAAGGTGTACTATTTTCTGATACAATTGAAATTTAGTTCTCATAAACTGCCAATAAAAGGTTCAGCCATTTATTAAAACACAACATGATTACAAGAGAATAATAATAGTTAAACACTATATAAATGATTTTTTTTATTTAAGATGAAAATTGCATGGCTAAACAATTCAGGAAAAAGCATCCCACACAGCACACAAAGGATCTCAACCTGTCCTGTTCTTTAATCATAAACAACCTGAAGTTTCTTCTCACTTTTGGCCTCTCATTTTTCTTTATTAATAATTTGAATTCTGCAATTATCTTAAACCTTTCTACCTAACATATTTCATCAGCTTCTAATACTATCTTGGAACAAAAGAGACATCTTTTCACTCAGGCAGTTCTTCTGTCTTTCAATAAATGCTTAGAAAACCACCCTCTTCTTCAATTTAGGTTTTCCCTTTCATCCATTCATACAACATGTTTTCTAAAATCCATATTTCTTGTTTTGGATAAATTCCATTTTGAAACATGATTTATTAGCGGCAAACTGGTACTTTGGGGTTGAAAATGAAGCCACCAGAAAAAAAAAACTTACTGAGAAATAGGTAGGAGAGATGGACTGGGAAAAGTCTTAAGGAGCAAAGTAAAGCTAGATATTAAAATATAATTTCTATCAAAATTATTTCATTGTGTTTTTTTTCAAAATGCCCAAATGTCAAAATTATCAAAAACAACATATTTATTTATAACTCTCAGTTTTTAGAATTGATCTTAAGAAATAAATTACAAATTAAATATTTCTTTGTAAGTGATCATTTTTATTTTATGAATATTATGAGTCCAGGTTCTTCTTTTCTGTATTTTGTTTAAGCAGAGGGCACTCTCAGAAATCAATTAGAATATTTATATGCAGAGTTACCATTTTGTAAATACAACTGGCATGACTATAGTTTGATTGCTCTGATATTTAACTACTGATTATAATTTTAGCATTTGTTATATAGTAAGTAAATCAAGATAATTTAAGAGGTACATGTGAAATGTAAATAGATAAACTCTTCTGCACTGAAAAGATCTTAAAATGCACTTATGTAAGCTGAAGCTGAGATATACAAAAATATACAGCAAAGCATATCAAAGATCTGACTTGAATAATATTGGCATAAGATGATCTCCCATAGAACTGCACAGTAATTTGTTTATAATGTGCAGACAAAGATGGGAAGAAAAGAAAAATAAGCAAGGTCTTTAATCAAACAGGAGTTGATTTTTAAGTTTAGAGACCTTCCTTGGCACTAATCAATTCTTCCTATCTCAACAATTACAGTGCCTTTAGAACATTATTCAAGAATTTTAAGGAAAATTACTCACAGAGAAAATTTTTATTCTTTGATCTGATTTAGGTTGTTTTAGTTTCCTTTAATCTGCAATAAATTTTTTGCATATCATTCAGATAAGTAAAATCATTCAGCAATACAGTAATTATGTAGTGAATGGTAGGAACATCTATTTGTTGGACTTTTCATATAATGCTGGTTGGATTGTAAATCAGTAACTTTCTGAAGGACAGTTTGGTAATGAATCTAAAAATACAAGATTCACAAACTCATATTCACATTAAGTAATTGATGCTAAAGAAATAATAAATAATATGCACACAGAAATATGTATGAAGATTTGTCAGTAACATTCAGTTTATAACACAGAAAGCAATTTAGAAATACCAAATGCCCCCCTAGAAAACCTCCTTATGGCAATGGAATAAATTACTAATGATAAGCTGAATTTCAGCATACTGAAATATTTGCATCCATTAAAATAGTGTTAGAGAATATATAATGAAATGGAAGAGTAATGAAATATGCTTGACTCTGAAAAGAGAGTTGCTTTGATCCCATTCTCTTCTCCGGTCTCATTTTGTCCTTGTGTTTTTTGAAGTAAAGCCTTAAAATGTGTATTCCAAAATTTTAATTTGTGGAAATTTTCAAATATTTTGCCAGTCTGAAGTTGTAAAACAATAAGCAATGAGATGTATTTTTTTTCTATGTGAAGAATATGTATAGTGAACCGCTCAAAAAGCTTCACCTTGACTTTCTCATTTAAAACCTTGATCTCCATGTAAAGACTGAACTTCGGAAGCACTGAGCTCTGCTCAGTAGTCTTCAGACATCCCTTCTCCTATGCTGATGCCCAGGAACCATTCTATTGTCCCCTGCCTGTCTCCCTGTCCCTCCCCTCTCCTCCTGCCTCCCTCCTCCTGCCTTTCTCTCATGCTCTCTCCTCCTCCTCCCACTTACGTTTCTCCTCTTCCTCTTTCCCTTTTCCCTCCTCTCTGCCTCCACTTTCTTTGTCTCGCTTCTTCTATAGACTCCCTTTCCCCTTTTTCTTGTCATTCATTGACTACTGTTTATGACCTGAAGATTCTGAGGACTCAATTTAGATGTCTTGCCTAAGGCATATGCTCTATTTTGCTTTGCTGCCTTTCTAATAATAAATGTAATGGGATTTTAAGAAACACCCACTAATTGAGAATCAAATAGATAACATCCCAGTGCTAAAGCCAGGAAGGCTCTTAAGAGCATCAGAGTATCATGGAGCCTGCAGTAGCCATGACCATAACTTTAACACATACATACTTACAAAGACTTGTGCTATAATTCTTTTTAATGCTATCTAAGCTGAATCATTTATGAGTTAATTATATATTGCACAGTATGGTAATAAAGATACTGCCTTCATATTTTAAAATGTGGCCTTTTGTAAGAGAATGCAGGTTAACGGCAGTATTTAAAATGACAAAAATATCCTGTACATTATTTAAAAAATATCTAGAAACTACGTGAACATTTCAAGTTTAGATATTCATTCTAACTTCACAAATACTTTGTTCAACACCTCTTTTACACTTACAAGTCTTCATGAAAATCGGGTGTGGCCTGCTCAGGACTGCACTTTTTCCTTTATGTATCCCCCGACTCCATCCTCATCCCTACCCAAGATCTTTCTTGGATGTCAACAGGGACAAGGTGATCCTAGGATCAGTCTTGAATAAGTGCCTGAAGAAGGCTGGCAATATGGTTTGATGAAAAATATATTATCATTCAAAGGCTTAGACAGTAAGATATTTAATCAAGGCATTGCAGGTCAAGTGGCAATCCTAGTTTATATGGAAATGGTAACATTCCAAGCATACCTTCTTGATAACAAAAGCTATGAACATTTGCTAGTGGTGAGAATAGCTGTCACTGATTACCTAACCATTTTCCTAGCTAGACATAGGACAGGAGACACATCAAGACTCATGGTAAAACAGAAAGCGATATTATTTCACGCTTTTGTGAGGTGTTTCTCAGAAAATGGACAATGTTTAGAAAAAAAGATAACTATGGAAAAATGCCAAAAAGCAGCATAAGTACTTACTCTTTAGGGAAGGGCCACCCATGACTTTCAGAAGGCTATGTGGCCTTGGCAAGCCATGTGACCTAAGTTTGTTTTCTAATTACCTCATATGCATGCATACTTGGACCACATTGTCTCTGATCACCATTAGATCTCATTATTATTTACATACTTTGGTGAAAGTTGTCCCTTCCTCTCCAAGAATAATACATACATACACACACACACACACACACACACACACACACACACACACACACACACTTTACCTCTATAATCACTAAAAATGTTGAGGAGAATGCTGCATGTGTAACCAGTTCATTGAACAATCTAAACTTGAAATGATTTTATTTTTTCTTTAATTCTCTAGTCACTTCTAAGAAAAACAATTCTGACTAGAATAAAAATTTACTTGCACGTCCAGCTGATGGCTTATTCCTCCCCACCCTCAGGAACTTCTGGGTGTTGGACAGAGGATTTGCACCTCTGTGGAGTACACATGTGCTGTTTTTCTCTTACACGGTGGCCAGCCCACTTAGCATAACAGCAAGCTGGTGCAAGCTAAGCTAATTCCTGTAGTGTTCACTCGAGTCTCCGAAAACTCAGGTGTCCTTTCTCATCCTTCTCTCTGTCTTGTTGTTTCTCTCTCTGCAATTATCTGCCTTCCTCACAACCCCCATGCTCAAATAAGCACATAGGCAGGTAGACAAGCTTACCGTGTAAGCATATGCCCAACCAGGAGTTATGGTGTCAGTCTCAGTAATTATAAGCTTCCTTAATCTCTGCAAATAAATCTCTTGAAATTCCACATTTTACTTTATGAGACAAAAGTTTAGCATATAGTAAATAAAAGCAGTAAAAGCCACAACACTCACTTTTAGACCTAAACATATTAATTCAGGTCTAACTCTACAGTGTCCTCTTATTATACCAATGGGGGAGGTTAACGGGGAGAAAGTATCATCTACTCTATTTTTTTTCAAAATGATATAATTATGCACCTATAAAATATTTAATGCATATATTTAAAATTCAAGCCTGAATTTTGTACTCTATTTTAAATGATCAAAATGAAGAACTGCAGTAGGGTTTGGATCCATTCATTACAAATATGAACATGCAATTACTTACAATTTGTTTATAAGAATACTTACATGGGCAATTCCTAAGCAAATTTCAAAAGTAGACTTTGTGCTCTGTGTAATAGGTAGTTGGAATTAAACACGGGGTAATTAAATTTATAAGGTATAGCCAACAATGTATTTCTTTGATCTATATTTATATACTCCATTCCTAAGTCTTTTTTTCCTTATGATAGCCAGTAGAAACAATCCTTCAAATAAATGGAACTTAGAACTACACCATCACAGAGTTAGATTACAAAATGATAAACCTAGATTTTCAAAAATAAGGAAGTATGTTCAATGATATCACACTCACTGAATATATTTTAGGGAGGATAAAAAATGCTTTTGGACTATTTATAAATAAATGTAAGTAAAATACTTCTGAAAAAAACATTATTAGTTTCAATTAGCTTAAATTTTAAAGAATCTTCTATCGTGTACATAGTTATATTACTTAGGATTCTATAGCCTGATGGAAATAGACTTAACAAAGGATTAAGAAACAAATATATGCATTAATTATACAGGGACTCTAGCGTAAGGCAGTGTTAGAGTTGGTCAAGCAGCTCAGTAATTTCTTCAGGAATCTTCTATTCTGCCACTTCACCATTCTTGCTATTCTTATGTCTGCAGTACCTCAATCAATTGCCTCCAAAGTCAGCACAAAAAGATGGCTTTCCTTTGTAGCAATCTTTTCTTTACCATTCCATTGGCCACGGTTGATTCTCGTGATTACTTTCAGACCAAGTCACTGATAACAGGAAGAAAGATTGTCAGGATCCCCTGTGACTAAGAATGATCAATCCCCAATGACTGCAAATCACCATTCAAGTAAAATGGATGTTCTATTAACAAGGAAGGAAAGAGGTATATCTGTCAGTTAGAAAACTAAGTTTCTACACCTATAACCTATTAGTTCAGATATGTGATTTATAGAGAATAAATATGACTATATTAACAGTATATGCTTACTTTTATTTTTTTTGATAATTGTATGTTATCAAGAAAGTTTTACAATTGTGGGTACACCTTTGCCCTAGTGATATTTGTAAAAGAGTGATTTAATTTTAAAGTTGATAATGAATCATTTTAGAAAGTTAATTAAAATAAATAATCAATAAGTAAAAACAATTCTAAGAAAATTAAAAATGAGGGATGGCTTGTGTATTGCAGTATTTGTTTTCCTATTTAATATGACATTTGAGTTTGAAGAAAAACTACTGAGAATTCTAAACAGTTCTAATGAACTGAACCTAAAACTATCAAAAAAGATGAGGAAAGTATTTATTGCAGCAGTCATTTTGGATGAATAAATGAAAATATCTTAAATAACAGATTTGCCAGTATAATGTATGAAAGTCTTAGACAATAATGGTCCAGAAAGAGTAGTAGATTTCTCTTTACCTCAAACCCTGACTATAAGGGATCTTAATAAAAATTTTAAAAAAGGGGGTGGGGAAGGATGGTTAGTTCATTAAATGTTTAACATTAAATGTTATGCTCATTAAATGTAAATTAACTTCAAGTGAACAATAAAATAGAGTCATGTAGTTAGAAAATCAGCAATATTTATTTGTAAAGATTTACAAAAATGGCTATTGTCCTTAAGAATGCAGATAGTTCAGTGAAGGTAACAGGACAAATGCAAATGGAAAAGATTTAATTAAGAATATGTAATGGGGAAATATACAAAGTACATGCCAAACCATCCATCTATAAAGAACAAAGTACATAAATGCCTAAAGAAAACTGAAGAAAATGGAATAATTGAAGCCAAATGGAAGCAGACACTAAAGGTTTTACAAGTGATGTCAATATTTGACTCATTTATTGGAGAAGGCAGCAGACTTCTGGCTCAGAAACAGAGACTATATACTCATCTCAGTTGGCCTGGAAGATCCCAGTTGGTGCTGACCATCATGGCATCCTGATTTAGATTTGTCTTTGATATTTCATTTTATTTACTGCATATTATTACTGACGTTGCTCTAAGATAAGATGAGGTGATTTTGTTGAACCTCTGCTTTGCATTGCCAGCTTCTGCATCCACTTCTTTCTGTAGCTAATGAGACACATGTATGCAGCAGACATAGTTTTAATTCTAATATGTGGGTAAATATGAAAGGTAACCAGTGATATAACCTGCTGCTGTTTTTTCAACCTTTCCAGATGCAGAGTAGCTATTTTTTCCCTTCAAGTCAATGACATGCAGGCACTTGTTGATAAACCAAAGGTGCTGAGATAAGGTGCCTTTTCTGGGTGCAGAATGCAAGGAAGTAAAAGCAACATTGGACACTGCTACCTTTGCCAGCCATTAAGCATGCTACATGGTTTTGTTGGGTTCACGAACTGAAAAATGCCTGAAAGCTACCAGGCCTGAAAGCTGCCTACATGGCCTGTGGGGAACACGTGCAAGTATAGGTTAGATATATTTGAAATATGTACAGAAAATAGAGGTCATTGATCTCATAGGGTGTTCCTGAGGATTTTGCCAAAGCATTTCTATAATTTAACATAAAATCACAGTTACTTAATTATTTCATATTTACAAACTCATTTTTATTTTCTGATAAAATCATGTAGCAGCAATGAACTAAATAGTTTATGAGAAATTTACTTTTTATTTTTAAGTTTATATAATTCCTTTCTATTTTTAACTTTTCATTTGTGTTTTTCTTCTTTCAGGGATATTTTTTGTCTTTTGTTTCATTTTTTTTTCTTTTTAGATATTTTCTATACCTTTATTTATTTATTTATTTATTTATTTATTTATTTATTTATTTATTTATTTATTTATTGTTAATAAGTTCTACACACACAAGGCCTGCAAATCAATTCTCAGTGCCGAATGATTAAGAGGAGCATAGATCCAGGTTTGAACCAGCCCACATTAGCAGGTGTGTCCATTCTCTAGAGCAGACATCACCAATGGCTCTAGAGATTTTTTCTAGATTAAGAATGTCCTTTATGATGTCTTGGAAATGATAGCTCATTCTAAGTCATTCTATCTTGGTGAATGCAAAAACCACATGAAAATTATGTTCTAGATCTGTATCCTAGGAAAGTAACATATGTAGACAACTTTCTTCACAAATTCCTGTTGACATTTATCTATCATGGATCCATTATGCTATCATTGATCAGGTAAAATTTAGAAGACCTGATCTGCTGAAAAGTCATCATCAGCCTCAACTTCAAATATGGGTAACTATTTTAAGAAGAATCTGCTTGAAATAAATTTTCTAGAGCAAATAACTTATTTGCAATTAATTTCTCTCATTTTTAATTCTAAGTTTCCTTGTGCATTTAAAAAGTGAAACTAGAGCTGTGTTGGCTCTATTTGCAGGACGTTTTATCAGTTAAATGATGCAAGTTTGATAATCCTGTTATCAGACACTTCAAATAGAAAATCAGTTAATCACAATAATGTATGATTTTTTTCATATACTTTATGGAATCAAAGTTGAGCTTTTGATAATTTTCTTTGAACTATCTGATAGCATATATTTATATATATATATATATATATATATATATATATATATATATTCAGATAAATTCAGCACAACATTTTTCTGTTGACTGTGATGTTGAATAAAACATAATACCTCATAATGGCAGTATGGAATTCTTCCTTTGTTGTATAACATTAATCTGATTTTCGATACATTTGAGCCATTAAGAACTACTTCATATACCACACTGTTCCCAACACTTGTATTAAACTATTGTGCAATATTTTGATTGTGTTGTTTAAAAAAATCTTTATAGATTCAAAGTACTCAATGAATAAAATGCCCCCAAATCTTCAGCTTTTAAAGCTTTTAGGAAATCATAGCTATTTTAAAAATAGCATGCAAACAGAAACATGTTGAATTTTAATAATATAAAACAGAAAAAAACTAAAGAAATGTTGACAACTCAATATGCAAAGTTTATTTTAGAATTGTATTCTTGGCTTGGAAATATGTATTATATTTGTGGGAAGAATATGTTGATAGGGCTTCTGTCTACATTGATTAAAATTGTATTCTAGTTGGCTATACACTGAAATTGAAAAGGTCTAAGGTTTTGCAGTATTTATTTGCTAAAATGGTCAATAGAATCATAAATAGATACAACTTTTTGTCATGTTTTTTCTAATAAAAATAACTCAAAAGGACTCAAAGATAACAATGAAAGTATATCTTTAAAATAATTAGACTGATATATGCACACATTTTAGTCAGATATAGAACTGAGAATATCCTTCATTTAGCATAATTAGTACTCAGACAATTCAATGGAGAGAATTAACAATGGAAAGACTTCAAATGAATTAAATATAGAATGCAGTTTTAAGAAAGTACCAGAAAATTTTATTTAAAGAAACTAACACGACAATACTGAATAAAAGATTTCACCCCCCCCAAAAAAAACAGTGACACAAAATTAGACACAAATACAGTTTTAAAAAAAGCATATCTATCTACAATAAAAGTTATTTTTCAGCTTATATTATTTATGATATTCAGTTAACCATTATAAGTTTTCATATTTAATTTGAGGCTGCTATTTATATTAATTAAATTTATATTGTTGTATGTCTTTTAATTCTTCTTAAAAAAATTTTGAAAGCCAATTTTAATAGAACTAGCTTATAGGTAGAATGATAAACCCTTTTTCTAAAAAAAATAAATGAATAAGTATTTTAATCAATGAATAAACATTTTAAAATTATGTTTTATTAATTTTGGTATGACCTATCATCTTAAACCATCTCAGTGTCATAGATAATCCTCCTCAGACCACTATGTAATCCTAAAATTAGTGGCTTGTAGCAAGTTATTATAATTATTTCTCATGGTTTTATGGTTAACTAAGTTTTATTGGATTCTTGTGAAAGGTGTCTCACACAGTTCCAGTGAGATGGTAGCTGAGACTGGTGTCATATGAACAGTCAATTAAGTTGAATATACAAGATAGCTCATTCCCGTGGTTGTTAGTTGATCCAGGTTACTGGCTGTGGCTTAAATTAGACTACTAACTAAAGTACCTACATGTCAATTCTCCACACTGTTTGGACTTCTTACAGCATGGTAGCTCAGTGCTAAAAGAGAGGACTCTAAATATGTGTGCTCCAAGAGACACAGTAGAAACTGTAAGGTTTCTTATGAATAAGCACCATTTCTGCCATATACTATTGACACAATCAAGTCAAAAGTCTAGTCCAGATTCAAAAAGAAAGAACTACATAGAAAATGAAAACCACTGTTCATTGGTTAAAGGAGAAGTGTTAAAGAGAGTCTTCAGGTGGAAAACAAAATTGAATACAAATGCATAGTAGTAAAGGGATTTTTTACAATAGAGGTAATTTTTTGTTGTTGTTATTGTTTGATTGATAAGTAGGCAGTTTGAATGGTTTTGCTGTGCTTTGCCTGGTTAGATTAATATCTGAAGTAGAATTGTTGAATTAGTAAGGGAACCCAAATGATAGAAGGCTGTGAGACACAACCAAGTGTTTTCAGTGCAAGTAAAGCAATTTAATGATTCTGCAAGTTTCTGAGAAGGGGGAAGGTACGATTGTTAATATTTTTTTTAGATATATGTTTTTATTCTTTGTCATAAAAAGTTGGCTAAAATCATAACCCATTAATATTTTATGTATCTGAATTTTTTAACCAACAACTTCATGCACTCTATACATGAGATAAAAGGGCTTTATATACATGCCAAAATTAGTTGACTAAAATATATAGAATAGAATAAAATAGAATAGAATAGAATATAGAACATAGACTATGTGTCATAGCAAAATATTCTGTTCTGAACAAGCTGTGTATTTATGGAAACTAGATTTAGGACTAGAAAACTGTTCAGTGGAAGACTGGTAGAAGATTTAGATTACCTGTAGTCATCCAAGCAATGCTGTTAAATAGACAGTTTCATGCAAAAGTCAAGAGTAGAGATATAAACTTAAATCATTGGTATATATTAGAATTTTAAGCCAAAAGACTAGATGAAATAACCCAAGGAGTTAGTGTAGATCAAGAAGTAAAGAAAGACTGAGCCATTTATAATATGTAACATTTGGAAATTTAACAAGAAAGGCTTAAAAAAAAGAGAGAAGTAGCAAGGGCATAGAATGGAATTAGGAAGTGTTTTAAGAAAGGAGCATTTATTAGCTATTTCAAATCCTGCTGATATTTTAAACAATGAACCATAAAAAGACATTGGATCTTGCATTATTCATGTCTTCATTGACAATGACAACAGCTGGTTTGGTTGTATGGTAGAGCAAAAATCCTTTTTGTTGTGGGTTCAAGAAAGAATCAGAGTGAAACAGAATCAATGATTGTAAGAAAACTCTTTAGAAGAGCTTTTTGTTTGCTTGGTTTTTTTGTTTGTTTGTTTTTTGTTTTTTGTTTTTTATTTAGAGGGGAGAGATAAGCGGGATATTGCTAGATGAAGATGCAGAGTAAATAATTTTTTAAACAATAGTTATAATATATTTATGTGCTACCAGAAATGCTTCAATAAAAAGGAAAAAAATTGATAATGCAGAAGATACAGTGACATCTGCTGGCATGTGGTCTTTGGGTAGATGAGCATGAGAAAGCCCTCTTCCCATCCTCTCTGTTTTCACAGTGGTATTGGAAGTCATGTCATCAGGTGAGAATAAGGATGGAAAAAGAGGTTTGGGGAGTTAAAAAGGAAGGAGAAGTGAATAGTCATCTCAGAGAGTTATCCAAGACAAAAAGCGAATGATGTAGGGAAGTGCAGGAATATGACAGATTTGTTACATCATCAATAGTAAAATGAGCATTTGAAGAAAATTCAGTAACTTCCATAGGCCAAAACTGTCTTATGATGTAATGTTATAACAATGTATTAGTGATATAATATCTTAATGATACATTATCCTATGACACAATGTAATAATAATATAAAAATAACAATGAGCAAAGGTTAAGTGCTAATATGTTAGGTCCTCTTCTAAGTGTCTTAAATAATACTCAAGAAAGCCACCAAAAGTAGACACTTTTATAATTGCCATTTGACAGTTGAAGAAACTGTGGAACTGAAAGGTTATATAACTTATATAACTTGTAAATGATGTAATCAGAATTCGATTAAGATATACCAGACTCAAAGCTCTTCTTTTTTTCATTAGGTAGAGCTTTTACCTAATGGAATAAAATAACACATTAACCTTTCAGCACATTTAAGCATGGTATTCAATGGAATTATTTTAAATTGAAAGTCACTGAACAGAAAAGCTAGAATTCAAACCTAAGGGTTTTGGTCTTTCCATCACTATCAAATGTTCAATAATAAGGATAGCCTATTTTCTTGGCATAGTTATTTTAATTTTTTTTCTGTCCTATTTGTGTTAATAATTGTTTAGTTAAATCAAAGCTATAATGTAATTAGTTCTGCTTATTTCCTTAGGAAAAAATGTTTCACTTTTAGTGAAAAATATGAATACAAAGATTTAAATCTAATCTTATAGAATATATAGAATATAGAAAAAATATTTCAAATAAATGTAGCAGTAACATGCTATGTAATAAAACAAACAACACAAGAAAGAGTCCTCTATTATTTATTTCAATGTCTCATGGAACTCTAGTCAGGTATATGTATAAGACATTTCATTTTGCCTCAGGTTATCTTCCTCACGTCAATCTTACTTCTAAGGTCTAATAGTAATTGTGCACTTGTCAGTCATCACAGTATTGTCTCTCCAGATGAGACACTGACTAGCATTCTTCGCAGCTCCCATTGATGAGAAATATTTATTATGACCTGAGGAATCTGGAGTTACTCTTCACAAAATGTAATAATGTGAAGATGTGTATGGACAGTCCCCCCCAAAATGTCTTTCATGTCCTTTAGCCTGAATTGTGATATAGACTAAATAAATATTGAAATGTCTGTAAAGATTAAGAAGTATTCACCTTGGAAAATATAACTGACATTTTATTCAGCTCATACACAGTGCTGTAGCAACAATTCATGAAACTCTAAAAACTCCTATGGCAGCCAAGAAAACCATCCTGAGAACAAACTGCTTCAAAGAAAAATTGTCTGTGCTATGTTCAAAAATGGTAAGATTATAATGAGAATCTATCTACTGATCAACAATCTATTTTTCTACCATTATCTAAGCACCATGTGGCGCATCATTTATGATAATTTTAACATTTGTATTACCAGAGTAAAACCAGCTTATCTTCAATTTTCATTAAAGGAAAAAGAAACATTTCAAATCTGCCCACAAAAGGTAAATATTGAAATAAGGAGTCTTTGTACCATTGCCAGTGTTTGTGCCCCCCCACTAGTGTATATTTTTCATGCACAGCAGGTAAAGTAGGAATCAGAGCCTCAACATCAATGGCGTGATTTTTTGTTTATCCTGAAGGACCTAAGTATAATAACAAAAATACCCAAGATAATTTTTGGATAATGAAATCAGGATTTTTCCCATACATAGATCATTGCTGTCTATAGATGCAGAATGTTTGAATTTCATTATTTCATATAAACTACACTGTAGAAGCAGATATTCTTACTTAACATTTCTGAAAATTCAATAAGCACACAAATCTAGCCATTTTGTCGTCTGTTGTTTAAAGTCCTTACCAATGTGCAAAAGAGAAAACTGAGGATTATTTAAAAGCAAAAACTGAAATATACTGCACATTGGAAGACATGGTAGTGCTTGAATTCAGTTGCCCTTTGAAGAGATGAGTTATTTTGCAGATGGCTCCCATCCGGCAAGACTCTTCTGTTTATAGAGCTGCAGGTGGTAGACTAGGACATGGGAACAGGGGTGGAAAGGTTAAAGCTATATAATTCTCTCAACAGTAAATTCAGTAAAATTAAATTAAGTTCCCAGCCTTCATTTCTTATCACTCCCATCTAGAGTGACATGGAAAGTATCATTTTGATGAGTATTAAGCTTAGACCATGATGTCAGTTCTTTCATAATTTATCATACTAGTTCAAAGAAAATAGCTACATTATTCACAGTTAAAATGTAAACACAGTTTAGAATAGGGGTAAGACTGAAATATGCAATTTTATTCACTTATTCAGATTTGATGAACAACCATCTCTAACCATTCACTTTATAAGCAGAAAACTCAGCTTGATGATTAGGAATAAATTAAAATTAAAGTGTGGTAGAGTCAAGATAAGCCAGATAACAACCAACCCAAATCTCAATAGCTTACAACAATAGAAGTTTATTTTTTTATTAGACTAGATGTAAAATGCAGGTTCACAGAAGAGATTCTTCTTGTTAAAGCCACCCAAGATTCAGAAAACAGAGGCTTCATTATCTTAAATTGTTGCTCTCTCAGCGTGTGTCTCTATGATTGCCATGAAGGGGAAGAGAGAATTTGAGAGACTTGCATCAGCAATTGAACACTTAAAGCCAGAAATGACACGCTCCACACTCCTTTTCTGGTCCTCTTTTAATAGAAAAACAATTAACATGTCCATGCCTAACTTTATAGGGGTGGTTAAGTGCAGTTCTTATATGTGCCTGGAGGGAGAACAGAAGTTAAAATGTTAGTGATATGTAGCCATGTTACCACAGAGGGACACCTCAGCACAGAGTGATAAAGCAACATTGCCTAAGCCATGACATTATGATAATATTTTTTATATTTTATCTTTTCTGAAAAGTCTTTATAAATGTCTTTCTAAAGGTCTCACAATGCTAGAGCACACAGGACAAATTTGAAAAATTAGTTAAAAGGAGGACAAAAAATGACAAAATTTTATAGAAAAATTGTGAACATTGAGATTTGGGATGAGTTTATCATCCTACTATATAAACAAACAGTTGTTGAAAATACAGGGAAAGGGACAAATCATGTCCTTGTCATAACTAGACATCTTGACCAAATTATTAAATGGGCTTTCCTAAATTTTACACAATAGTTTCAAATTCTTTATGTTGAAAACATTGGCTCACACATTTTTTCTACCCCAATGACTTTAATGTAAAAGTTTTTTAATAAAAAAAGGATGAGAAAGTTAATAGGATAGTTTTATACTTGTTTTGGGACTGAAGTCTAAAAGTATCTATTACAAAATCTTTGCTATGACCTGTGGACTCTATTACCTTGCTTGATTAGGTTAGTTAAAAAAATTAAAAATTTTGTCCAGAAATGTGGATAAGCTCAAGAGAAAATATGTACAAAACTATCAAAGAAGCTGTTAAACATACTGTCACTGACCTAGCCTAGCAAAGTTAGCTTTTATTAAATGGCAGCTGTGCCTGATTAAAAAATTATGGCTCCCCTCAGGAATGAAGAGGGTCATTAAAAACCAAGTCATAAAATCCTCTGCTCCCTGAAGGTGCACTGACAGAGAACACTTCCCATTTCCTTACTGTAATTTAACCTTAGCTACCATAATATGCAACATGTTCTTCAAAGATATTTTAAAATTATCATTTTATTTTTTACAGACCTACCTCAAATTGTTAAATAATTACATTAAATTAGTATTTGAAAAACACAAAAGACTTGAATTATAAATATGCTCACTTTAAATAATCTTTTTTTCTCAGATTTAATGAATTTTCAACAGATTTACTTTAATGAGTGTATTAATATATTTTTTAATTCACAGTTCTAAAAGGCATTGTATAATCGGGCAAGGGAAACAAACAAAGATAAATAAACAAGTGGAACTATATCAAACTAAAAAGTTTTTGTGCAGTAAAGGAAATAAAAAAAACATGAAAAAACCTATTGAATGGGAGAAGAGAGTCATCAATGATACATTAGATAAGAGGTTAATATCCAAAATTTATAAAGAACTCACACATATCAACACCAAAAAAACTAATAATGCAATGTAAAAAATGGGCAGAGGGCCTCAATAGACATTTCTCCAAAGGGGACATACAGGTGGCCAATAGACATATGAAATGATGCTCAACATCACTAATCATCAGAGAAAAGCAAATTATAACTACAATGAGACATCACCTCAAACCTGTCAGGATGACCATCATTGATAAGTCAACAAACAAGTATCAGCGAGGATTTGGAGAAAAGGGAATCCTTGTGCACTGTTGGTGGGATTGCAAATTGGTGCTGCCACTATGGAAAACAGGATGAGGTTCCTCAAAATCTTAAAAATAGAGCTACATTATGACCCAGCAATTCCTCTTCTGGGTATTTATCTAAAGAAATCCAAAACACTAATTTGAAAAGATATATGCACCCCTACGTTCACTGCAGCATTATGTACAATATCCAAGATATGGAAGCAACTTAAGTGCCCATCAATGGATAACAAATATGTGTTACATGTATACAATGAAATATTATTCAGCCATAAAACAAATGAAATCTTACCATTTTCAACAACATGGATGGACCTAGGAAGTACTATGCTAAGTGAAATAAGTCAAACACAAAAATACAAATACCATGTAATCTCACTTATATGTGGAATCTAAAGGACAAAATAAATGAACAATCAAAACAGAAGAAAAAAAAAGGATTAGGTAGGAAAACAAAAAAAACTATCTGTGGGAAAACAATCTATGAAAATTCATAGACTTAGCAAAAGTTCTAAATAGAAATTTTCAGATATTTTCCTAATTCTAAATTTATAGATAATACTTTGCAAACTTCATATATATAGTCTCTATCAGAGAAGATCCTATACTGTTTCTTTTTTCCCTATCTTAATCCTTCTACCTGACTTGTCTCCCAAAGGTTCCTCTTTTCTAATTCCATTTGCAGTTCAGGTTGACAATCTGGCTATGACTATCTAGATTTACAGAAAGCCAGCAATGTAATTAGTGTCATGGACCAGAAAGTCTCTGGTAGCCATCCTTCCAATGTCAGTGCAGAATTTCTACAGGATAGTCATTATTGTTAAAGTTCAGATTTACAAGTTTTGGTTTCAACCTCTTGCTGGTGTGAAAGGGTGAAAGCACTCTCTGGGGCCTCTTTTATAAGCGCACTAATCCCACATATGAGGGCTCCCCCCTCATGACCTAATCACCTCCCAAAGTCCTCACATCCTAATACCATCACCTTGGGGCTTAGGATTTCAACATGTAAATTTAGGGGGAGCACCTTCAGTCTGTAGCAGCTGGGAGGTGTAGGAACACTAGACATGCATGTTAGGATGATGGCCCAGTGATTTATTCAGCTCATCATTTGGCCTTTACAGTGTATTAGTCTGCTCAGGCTGCTATAACAAAATACCATAAATGTAAGCAACAGAAATTTATATTCTCACAGTTCTGGAGGCTGGGAAGTTCAACACCAAGGCTCCAACTGATTGGATTTTTCGTGAAAGTTCTCTTTCTGGCTTGCAGACAGCTGGCTTCTTGCTGTGTCCTACTTGGCCATTCCTCTGTAGCTGCATTTAGAGAGAGAGGGAGAGCTATAGCCTCTCTCTTCTTAAAAGGATGCTGATTCTATCGGGTTATGCCCCCACTCTTGTGATCTCATTTAACCCTAAATACATCCTAAATGCCCTATCTCCAATTATAGTCACATTGAGGATTACAGCTTCAACATATGAATCTTGTGAGAACACAGACATTCAGCCCATGATACATGGCAACTAGCTCTATCCTTTTAGGAGGCTTTGCCTTCAAAAAAATATCAAGCATTTAGAAACACTTCATATATTTTTTATGCCAGGTAGTATATATCTTTGTATTTAGTTTATAGTTAAGACCAAGGGAGGACTCTAGTGTTTATATTCATTGATTCTTTGCTGATTGAGTTTATTTTCAGCATACCGTATTTTGCTGTGTATAATGCACACTTTTTTGCCCAAATCTGTGAGGGAAAAATAAGGATGTACATTATACATGGGTAGTACTAATTCCACATCTATATAAATGTTTTTAAGTATTTTATTTATGCTTATGAGTTAAAAGTAACTCTAGAAATCAATAACAATATTCATATGCAATATAATATCCTGTAATACAATAATCAATTTTATTGAACTTGCAATGACAAAAAGTTCTTGGCCTTCTATGATGCATAAATATCGTAAATTTGTTACCAGCACATAAAATTTCTTGTGTTTTGTAACAATTTGTTACATAAAATTTCTTGTACCATAATGTTAAAAAATGAATGCCAAAATTCCTCTATAATACAAAAAAACAACTACCTAAATGTAAACAAATACAATTTTGAATTAAAAAATTAAAACAAGAGTTTTTCCCTGAAAGTTTATGCCAAAAACATGGGTGCACATTATACACAGCAAATTATAGTATATGTGTGTGTGTGTGTGTGAAAGACATATATGTATGTCTTTCAAGAATGAAAAGAACATTAAATATATTTCTCTTTACCTTCATCTTAAGATTAGAGTTTTTATTATTTAAGTTTTCCATTTATATCCTGTCTCCTTCAACATTTTAATATTCCTTTCTAGAAATTTTCTAACTTTATGTTGGTATATCTTCTTGAACAGAGCATTTTAGATATTGCAAAACCTTGCTTACCGATAAGCAAATGTTTGTTGATTTCTCTTTTTCAGTGTAATTTTTATGGATTAAGTAGGAGTGTCTGGAACTTTATAGAAGTTGGTTCAGTTTTATTCTTACTTTAATCTCTCATGTGTACTCTTTGACCTTTAACTTATTAGAAAAATAAACTAAATGAAGTCAATATGTCTTCCACTGCTATAAGTTTTCAATGCTATAACTATTCTTTAGATAAATAAAAGAAAAAAATTCTTTCAAATTGTCTACTATGAAAACAATGTTGTAATATTAAACCATAAATTTAGTTATCATGTTCTATGGGATGGAAGTTAAAAAATTCAAATATCGCTGTGATATCTAATTTGCAAGGTAATTGTGAAATATTGTTTAAAACATTCAAAACAAAAAATATTATGTTAGAGATGATGCTCAAAAAGCCAGTAATGCAATGTGATATAAATATGGTGTATTACAGAATTGTACACCTGAAACCTATGTAACTTTAGTAACAATTGTCACCCAATAAACTTTAATTAAAAATAAATAAATATGGGGCCGGCCCAGTGGCTCAGTTGGTTAAGAGCTCGTTCAAGAGTATGAGCTCTGAACAACAGCGGTTTGATTCCCAACCCAGCTGAGTTGCCGCTGAGCTGCCAACAGGTGTCAGGATGGCTCAGCTAAAAATAAAAAAATAAATAAATAAATGTGATAGTACATAAAAGTAATGATAGAGGATATTGATTATATTTTGAGGACATATATTTTAAGGACAAACACATACACACACACACACACACACACACACACACACACACACACACATAGTGGGTGCCAAAAAAATGTACACACATTTTAAGAAAGGAAAAAATTGTATTAAAATTGTAACAATATAAACTAATAACAAAAGATAATACAAGTCATGTTTGACTTCTGCAATTATACGAGGTGCTCAAAGTGGTTACCATCAGTGTAATTTTAATTCAGTTTTTTCCTTTCTTAAAATGCGTATATATTTTTTGGTCTTTCTCTCTCTCTCTCTCTCTCTCTCTCTCTCTCTCTATATATATATATATATATATATATATATATATTTTTTATATATATACACACACATATGCACACACACACGATTTGTTAGAGTATAAATTACTGCATTAATTCTCGCAATTTATTTGGCATATAATAATGAATATTTTGGAGTATTTACTCTTAGGAAAATATTTTAAAATTGTTCTGAAATAGGTAGTACACTTATTCCCATTTTAAAAATAAGAAACTGGAGGCATAGGGTGGTTAATTAACTTTTCTTAGGTTATGACCATCAGTGTCAAATCTAATTTTAATTCAAGAGTTCTGGCTCTATAGTTCATATGCTTAATATTTAACTAAAAATGCTTCAAATATAAATAATAAAGGCAAAAAAACCTTGATGTTTGACCTCAGAACTCTTTAAGAAAATAGAAAAATATGTGAACACTAATGTTTTTGTATGGTGGTGGGATATCATTTAAAAGAGCAGTCCATTGAAAACAACCTAAATGAGCCACAAAAGGAAATGGTTAAAAAGAAACATACATCCTTCAAATTAAATGGTATGGAAATATTAAGTGTTATTCCATAATATGACAGCTAAGTATATAGAGACACATTTATAATTTGCTTTTAATACAAATAGCAGGTTAACTCACAGAAGGTACAGTGCAAACCTAATTTTATATGTGTCTACACCCAAATGTTAACTATGGTAATCTTGGGAAGCTAGAATTTCAATTTTTTTTCTTTCTATGTTGCTATAGGTATGAAATTCTTAGAAAAGACAGTTATAACTTTTGTGCCAGGATAAAATGTTAATTTAAAATTTTTACTCAAGGCAGCCCGCATCTTCCAATTTTTGACAAGAGACCCTAAGAAAGATTGATGTTTATTTGTCCATAGTTATGTCTTTCTCAACAGATTAACAAATTATGGGCAAGAAACATTATAGCTAAATTAAAGAAAACAAAGCACTCTGTTCAATGAAATCTAGGACTGCCAAGTGTTAGAGAGCTGATCATTTACTGGTTTATCATTTTTTAAATGATGCCGACCCTACCAGGTGGTGAGTTTTCTATGTGGGTTTGGGGTACATAATGTGACAACCTTGTTTTCAATAAATGCAATGTGCAGAAATGCTTATGGTGAATAAAGCCAAATATTGTTGGTTGTACTTTATACTTTTGGAAAAACATTGGATTCAAGATTGATACACTATTAATTTTGGTAACAATGTGGATCAAAACTAGTCATTTGTATGTCTTTGTGTTCAAAATCAGCAGTAAATTATAAAAAATGATCCTTAAAGGATTAAGATATGTTTCTATAGCAACTTATTTTATTATAAGCTGTTAATACAACCAGACTATAGCAGATATAGGTTCAAAATGGTCTCTGTGATAAAAACAAAAGTTGACTTTTTTGTACTTTAGGATGAACGAGTTTCAGATATTTTACATTAGAATGCTAAAGAGGAAAAAATGACACGTAGTTCTGAAGCATAACTATCTGCACAAAGTATTTATTTTAACTTTACTTTTGTCCAGTAATTGCAATGGGGCAGTGCCTTGCAATTAGCTTTTATTGAATGATAGAATAAATAAATTAGGGATGGTTAAATATGCAATGCACTTTAAGTCTAATGAAAGATTCCATTTTTCTATTCATAATTATGTAAGACAAGCTGTAAGGGAGACCCAACAACTACTGAGTCAACTTCAAGTTCTCTCATCACATCTATTATTTCGACTAGAGAGTCTCTACCCTCCCCTATGGATTTCCTTGGTCTTTGTCTAATTCCATCTTCTGGTACCATACCTCTAGGATGAATGTCATGGGCATCATGGAAATCAAGAGGATATAAATAGTTCAGAAGAAGTAAAATGCTAACTAAATCACATACATCTAAGAAGTGGAGTAATGTGAAGGCAGGAAAATATCTCAGGAATTTGACTGTAATTATGGGAATGTAATAGTACAAATTTATTGAAATGGTACAAGAAAAAAAAATTGCATTGAAAATTAATGCAAGGTGAAGGGCCGGCCGAGTGGCTCAGTTGGTTAAGAGCTCGCTCAGGAGTGTCCCAAGTTTGAGTCATGGCAGGAGCTGAGCTGCTGCTGAGCTGCCAACCGGTGGCAGGATGGCTCAGCTAAAAAAAAAAAAAATTAATGCAAGGTGAATAAATAGAGAAAAGAAGTTTATATAATCTTTTGTGAGATTTACTTTTATAGGGAATGGAAAAATAAGAGTATAATTTAAGGGTGATAGAAGTTAGAATGGGATATGAGAGAACATGTTTGATTAAATGTAGAAAAATCTGGTAGACTGGAAGAGATATAGGAAAAGGAAGGAATACATGTGAAATCGCATGCCTTAAGAAGATTAAAGGGGAAAAGGTTACTAGCGCATTTGCAAAAAGTTGCCTTTGAAAATAAGAAGTAAGTTCCCTCGGCTGTCCCCCGGATCTGTCTCTTGTTTCAACAATGTTTGGATGGAACAGACCCAGGGATGCCCCTTCTTCCAGCCTCTGACCACCCTCCAACCTTTTTTCCAGTCTCAACCTTCGGAACCAACTCAGCCATCCTCTGCCTCCAAGACCAGCTAACACCGTTATTTGAGCTTAACGCCTTACTGCTGAGCAATCATGAGCTCCCAAGTTCGTCAAAATTATGCCACCGAGGTGGAGGCTGCCGTCAACCGCCTGGTCAACTTGTATCTGCGGGCCTCCTCCACCTACCTCTCTCTGGGCTTCTATTTCAACCGCGACGATGTAGCTCTGGATAGTGTGAGCCACTTCTCCCGTGAGTTGGCGGCGGAGAAGCGGGAGGGTGCGGACCGTCTCTTGAAGATGCCAAACCAGTGTGGCGGTCGCGCCCTCTTCCAGGACCTGCAGAAGCCTTCCCAAGATGAGTGGGGTAAAACTCAGGATGCCATGGAAGCTGCTATGACCATGGAGAAGAACCTGAACCAGGCCCTTTTGGATCTGCATGCCCTGGGCTCTGCCCGCGCAGATCCCCATGTCTGTGACTTCCTGGAGAACCACTTCCTAGACGAGGAGGTGAAACTCATCAAGAAGATGGGCTACCACCTGATAACCTCCGCAGGCTGGCCAGCCCCCAGGCCAGGCTTGGTGAGTGTTTCTTCGAAAAGCTCACCCTCAAGCACGACTAGGAGCCTTTGGAGCCCGGAGGCCTTTGAGGGGCCCCTCTGCATTGCCCTGGCATTGGGCTTATGCCTGAGCCTCTCTCTGAAATAGCTAGGCAGCCTTCTAACCACCCCGGGGGCCCTCTCCCTTACCGTGGACCAAATTGAAACAATAAAGCTTTTTGCAGCAAAAAAAAAAAAAAAGAAAGAAAGAAAAAGGAAATAAGTAATTTTTTTCTTGACAAATACTTTTACTTTTTTAATCTGAAAAACCTTCATCAACAGCTATGATGGCTTGGTTTAGGATCATCCCATGCTCCTAAACCCTGAGGTAGCTTGCCTGCTATTGAGCAACTTAATCTTACTTCTGGGTAAGAGAATTTGAAGTAATTCTACCCCTTTTTTCTGCATATTGTTCCTAGGTTCCTTCTCATTCATTAGAACATGGGTCTATGGGTGGCAGCATGAGCTTTCTTATTCATCTACAACATCATATCCAGAAGTACTATGTTCTTCTTCATGTATAGAGGAAATGCATTCTTATGAGGATGTTTATCTCAGGTAGAAAATTAATCTGTCACATTGTGGCCCATAATGTGCCTACAATATTTTTGTGTTTTGAATTCTTCAACTTGAAAATCATAATCATGGAACTATTTGATACTGTGAGGGATAAAAAAGACTCAATCAGAGTTCAAATACTTTATTTTCTATGGTAATTTTGGCACGCCCTGCATCTAAATAGCATGTGAACACCTCAGAATGACAATCAGAGCTTCCACAGTATCTTCATCTCAGGTTGTACCCACTTTACCTTCATGGACCTTGTTTGTGAAAACTTAAAAAAAAAACTCATGGTATAGACACAGGATAGTAAGATATAATGCTGCATCATTTGTCATATAATCCTTATTTTGTACTTTGGAAGTACAAAATAAGCTGTGCAGCCTATCATACCCCCATCTATATGGGCATATGCCATTTAACAAACAACATCTCTTTTGATAATACAAGTTATCATCATGGGTTTTGGTGTGTTTTACAATCTTATCTGAAATTCCTGAGGGTTTCTAAGCATAAAAACAGTTGTACTCTCTCCTCTTCTCTTAAATTTCTTGGTATTTATTGAAATAGCTTTATTCTTTGAAAATTTAATAAACCACATCTTGCAAAACTGTTACCCACATCGGGCAAAACGTAAGTGAATTTTGTTATAACAATGGAAATACAGAAGGCAAGTATAGATACAGTTAGGATTGTAGATTTATTGATGGCAAAATGGGGATGGTTTCTTCTGATGACTTATTTTCTATTGGGTTGTCAGAAAAGTCACACCATATTTTTTTCTATGTTTTTCATTGCAAAAATGCGTCATCACTTTTCCAACAACCCAATAAATTGTCCTACTGGATTATAAGACAAAAATGGGTCTGCCATGGAGTGCCCTGAATAGCTCTTAACTAAGTACCCTTAATAGTCCTTAGGACATTAATTCAGAAATTGTGTAAGGTGAAAAGTTAGCCACGTTAATCCCCAAATTTCAAAGACACAACTATTTTTGGAGGAAATCTGTTTTTAAAATAAGAGATTTTAACTCAAAAGGAAAAACAGAAACCAAAGCATTGTAAAAAATATTGATTTGTAGTAAATGAGATGGAAATTAATAGTTTTTGGATGGAAGTATGATGATGTCTTGTAACCTTGAAATGCATCAAAAAAAAAAAAAGAAAGAAAGACTGTTGGAGATTAGAGTACTTGGAAGATACACAAGTAATAATGCTTAGGTAGTATAATGTTAGTTACAGACTCTAGATGATGGCAATATGACTGTTCACAGTCAATTCTTTGAACTTTTCTGTATGTTTGTAATGTTTCATAGTAAGATGTTAAAAAAACAAAGCACACCTGCTTTATAAATGAAATAAAGAGATTTACTTAGGCAAAGGCTTATACTATTGATTATATTTACTGATAAATATCACTGAACTTTCTTATGCCTAGATACACGCTTCTTACCTTGCTCCAGCAACCAATGCTGATTTAATTCCGTCTCTATAACTTGACAAATCTAATGATTCTCTAAATCTATTTCTTCTGAAACATAGGTAAAAACAGCAAATAAAATGGAACAAAGAGGCTTTGGATTTTCTGGATCAATAAAATTTTATACATTGATTGATTACCTGATGAAGACATGCAGTCAATTTGATTTGATTTGTCTGTAACTTGGAAGCAAAGGTAGCTGTCCATTTGTCTCCACCTTTAGGGAGAAAGATTGAGTTTTAACCACGGTTGAAAATGAGGTTTAATATATAGTGGTGCCTATAAAATGGCAGAAATATAAGGCTCTAACTTAAAAACTTTATAGGCTAATATAGAGGCAGAATCATGAATTTGATAAATTATCTTTTTGTCTTTTTAAAATGAAACTCCTTTCTTAACTCTTAATGCCCCTATCTCTTATCTGCAAAAAAAAAGGTCCTATATCTTCAGAAAAAAAATCTAATTAGCATGTCCTGTTATACTACACATATTATTTGTGTTCTTTGTAGAAAAAATTAGAAAATATAGAGAAATAAAAATAAGACAAAGTGTAATTTCACTACAGGACACTGTCATTTTGTTTTTCATATTGATGAAGTGCATTGTCAACATTCTGTTTATACCTGCATTTATAAAATAATTATCAATTTATAGCATTTTACCATTTTTAGTTAATTAATAACAGAGAAAATGTAAAAATGGGATGGATTTGGAGATGGAAATTATGCATGCTACAAAAGGTATCTACTTACCTCAAGCAATAGTTTTCTAATATCAGTCTATTCCAAAGAACAAATGTGAAATATTAATCTAAAATTTGAGATATAATTTTCAACTTTTGCAACATATATTTAACTTGCTGGGAATTGTCTTCCTTCATGTAATATGTAAATCAGTTATATGACTTTCATATTTCTAATTTTTTAAACAATGTTAGATGCACATTATGAAAGTAATCAGTGGCCTTTTTATAGTTATTTCAATAAACAGTCATGTACATATATATGGCTACTGTTCCAATCATTTGTTTACTATAAGCCCCTTGAAAAGAAATTGCTAGACTAAAGAGAGTGGAAGTTTGTAAAAATCTCCTTTAAAAATAGCTGCACTAATTTAACTTGCACTAAAAATGAATATTAGTTCCTAGTACCTTGTTCCTTAGCCAACACTGGGTATTATCTCTGTTTTTGTCTGAACTGAAAGACAATGTTCTTTAACAACCTTGAAGTGAAGTTGTTTTTGTTGTTGTTGTTGTTGTTTTATATATATTTTTTTCATGTTACAGTTCAAGAGCAAAACACGAAGTTAATCATACTTTTCAGTGTGTGGCCCTGTGTATTTCAGTGTATCCTTCTTGGTCCATGCAACTTTCTTCATTCTCTTTTTCTTAAATTAATATTTAAACTAAGTATGTACACCCCCTTTCCCCTTTTTTCTATACATTTAGCTTTCTAATTAGAAAACCTTCCTAATAGGTTTATTTTGTATTCTTTGTGTGTGTGTGCGCGCACACATGCTTTTTCAATATGCATTGTTTATTTTCCACTTAGCATTATGTTTAAGATCTATTAATATTTATACATGTTGTTACTGTCTAGTCTTCTAACTGCTATGCTCCCTTAAAATTGCACCATCTCTATCCACAAAGTTTTCTCGTGTTGGGACCAAGGCCACATCTATAGCTTGGCATTTCAAATAATGTTGTGATGAGTATCTTCATGCAGGCCCTGACAGGAAGTTTTCTGAGAATTCCTTGAGGACCTGTGCTCAGGAGCAGGTGTGCTGAGTCCTAAACTGGGGGTGCTGGCAGCATCCACATTCTCAACCAGTGGTACACGAGGACACCCAAATTCATGCTTCCCACCAATGTAAATTCTGCCATTCTAATAGATGTAGGAAGGCAGTAGAGGGCACTGCTTCCTCTTATGACAAATCAAGACAGTAATAGAGGTCTAAATGACTTCATGAAAAGAAAATCCTTAGCAGAGTGCCTAGCCTATAGTAAGTGCTCAAAAAATTAGCTATTAATACTGATATTTTGTCTCTCGTTGCTACAAACAAAAAGATAAACAGAAAAACTTGCAGCATAGATAACAAAAATAATGCAAGGTCCCTGCCCCTTCTATTTCTAACAATAAATGATTTTTCTTATGTCAGCATTTCCTGTTGATCAAGTTCTAGCATTCTGAGTATTTCATATTACCCATATCCCATTTTAAATAGCTCATTGAGGTCTTTTCTGACATTATTACCAGGCTCAAATAAACCTTACATCTGCATTTGAAACACTGACTCTAATGCCACAGTCTCTTTCTTAGACTAATCTTTCCTTCATTTCTTGACATTGAGAAAGGCCAAATTAATATATTTGGAAAAATGCCCAACTGAAAAGAGATTTAGAAATAGATAAATGGTTCTGACACAATTATTAAAATGTCTAAAGTCACCTTTTCTAGTGACATTTAAAATGGTAGCTATTATATTATTTTCCTCAAAGCTACAAACATTTTACATAAATATTTAATATTGAAAGTGTTACAATTAATAGAATTTCTAGACTATAGACTTAAGTTTAATATTTTAAGAAATATTGAGAGACATGTTAATGAGTTTATCTCATTTTTAAACATTGCTTTCCTACCTTCTTTTCATATTATTGCAAATCTCAAAGGTTTGGTTTTGAGTTGTCCTTTCTGTATTAAAGAACCAGACAGACTGAATTCAGTGGAGTGGCTTAATACAGTGTGACAACTGAAGTCTGATTTGAATGAATTTGAGAGATGGATTTTAGGAAGCAATATGTCTTAAGTTAAAATGCCCCTATCGAGACACAATATAAATGTATTTAAAAGTGATTTGCATTCTTTCATATTAAACCTCAATTGTCCACCTATTACTCTTTTGTGGAACATTTTCACTGTGTAACCAGGGCAGAGAGTATCAGATTGGGTCTCCCTCATCATGGAACAAGGACAGAAAAAAGGTTTGCTGCCTCAGAGTATATCACGTATACAAATTCTGCTCTCTCTGTCATTTTTCTGCCTACCACAAGAAATTTCCAGATACAAATGGAGAGATATTGGTCAAAGAATTAAAGAGGAGGGTTTATATTTTCTATAAAATATAAAATTATGTAAGGTTAAGTTTCGTTATCTTCTGTTTTCTTGTTCCAGTTAAACTAGTTTGAAAATTATGTGTTCCATTTCCATTCTAGTGGTTTCCCATAAAATATTAACTAACATACTTAAACTTACAGTTTCCCAGTAATTTACAGCATTTAACTTAGATTTGATTTCTTTCTACTCTTTGGGGTTCTTGCCATCTGTTATGTTTAAATCATCTGGAATTCTATTGCATACTCTCATTTGAAAATATGATTTTTGCAATCAATATTTATTTGATGAAAATGTATTACTAATTTCTTTGCTTTATTGGTTTTTTGAGAAAAGTTTTAGGTGAGATAAGTTTCCTGGGTCCTTCTCTGTCTGAATTTATTTTTCCTCTTATTCTTGATTGATCTTTGACTGGGTTGAGAATTCTTGGTTCAGTACTTTGAAGATGTTGCTCCTTCATTTTTTTACATCTGGTTCTGCAATTAAGTCTGCAGTCAGTGAGCCTTTTTTTCTTTGGAGGTAACCTGCCTTTTCTTCTCTAACAGTAGTATTTTCTGAGATTTCTTTCTATATTTTTGTCTTAGAAATTTGTCATCTATCTATCTATTCAACTGTGGTTTTGTTATTATTTTCTCAAATATGACCTTATGTACATTTTTCTCTCTTCCTCTCCCCACATTCCTATTAAAAATCAAGATGCTTTGATTCTTGTCTTCTACGTGGCCACTTTTCTCTTAGGCTTCCCTCTATTTATCCTCTGGGCCAACTATTGGGGGAATTTCCCCAGCCCAATATGAAACTTAAGAGTTCTTCGTCCACTAAAACTTCACTTCATATTTGAAACACTCTCTATTACCTTTTAGAAAATGTTTTCTATCATTTTTAACATTTGTTGATGGGAAGAAACTGCCCTTTGTGCCAAATCCACTGTCTTAAATCCAGGGTCACTGCCTGTGTTGTGTGTGTGTGTGTGTGTGTGTGTATGTGTGTTTCTGTTTTTCACTTTATCAAGATATAACTGGAGTTGAATAGAAATAATAGAAAAAAAATAAAGAAAGTGGTTGGTTGTCAAAATACAATATGTTGTAAACTTGGACTGAGGCAGCAACGTTTAACAAATGACCATCACCTACAATTTTCCAGGCACTGTTGTAGGCATTTAGGATACATCAATAAACAAAACAGAAAAAAAGTCCTTGCCCACCTAAGGCATTCTAGTATCTTTTCTAGTATTTTATTAATACAGTTGCTATAACAGTAAGCAATTTTAATAATACGGAGGCTTTTTAATAACAGTATGAAAGCTACTCATTTCTATATATTTATTGTATATACTGTTTGTATATACTACACTATCATATGCTTAACAAATTACATACAAATTATAAACTTTATAAGCAAATAAAGGTATAATGAATAAAATATGCTTTTGAAATTATTAATGGTATAATATGTCTTCAAAACAAAAGTTTTTCATGTTTTGGACTCTTGGATTTTAATAATTTTGCTGGTAAAGTACTTTCAAATTACCACTGAATATTTGATAATTGCTCCCTGTTTGTGGCACCCACCCCAAGCTCTCAGGATCCCTGTTGCCATGTGCCCCTCTCATGGTGCTGTCACCAGGAACTTGTCCTTCCTGGTCCAGAGCCCACGGGTTGACTCCTACCATCTGAGGTTTGTTGCCTCCATGTTCCATGTTCCACATCTATTGAAATGTATACTGTGTCCTCTAAACTCTTAGTGTCAGCATTCTGATATTGTAAATTATTAACTATCTAATGTGATTGAACTAATCTGTACTGATGTGATAGGGTTACAGAAGCAACTACTGAATAATGCTAGCATAGACCTTCTAGATACAGAGCACTTTTCTCTCATACAGTGAGTCTAAGAATGAGAATTGCAGGCAAAAGTTGAATTGTGCTGTTCTTCCCAGTCGATAGAAAAGATATTTTTGGAACACAAAAAAAATGACATTGTGTTTTTTTCTTTATTATTGTTCTCGAATTACCCTTTTCTTCAACACACTTTCGATGCTGCTCAGTACTCATTTAATGCCTTATAAGACTGGTATTAATTACTTTGCCTTGTTCAAAATTAAAATTTCACAATAATTCATCATATATATTAAAATAGTTTTCTGGTGAGAAATTGAAATCAAAGTTAAAATATTTAATTCTATAACATAATATATTACTCAAGATTTATTCAGAGAACCAGATCCACTGGGAGATCTATCTATCACATCTATCTATCTATCTATCTATCTATCTATCTATCTATCATCTATCTATTATCTACCTATCTATCTATCTACCTATCTTTCTATCATCTATATCACCATTTATCCCCCATGCATTTGCTATTTGTAAGAGGGATTTGATCTCACACTCTTCGCAGAAATGGTTAAGCAGCTTCCACAAAGCTGCTGTCTGGGTGTCTAAAAGTAGAGCTTGTTGTCTTTGGACAGGTAGTAGAGACGGGAAAATGGATGTGATGTAAGGGAGAGCAAGAAAAAGCTGGAGCCTGGAGGAATGCTCTGAGGTCCACTTTAGTATTTGCTTCCTTTGACCTTGATGGTACTGATATCCTTCAGAAGTTCCGGCCATTTGTTACTGAGCTAAGCAATCACACCTGGCCCAGGAATCAAAGCAGCTGAAGGGCAAGGGTGAGCATTTGCAAGCCCAGCCACTACCAAGGAGCTTCGTCAACGAGTTAGCCAAAAAACGTTTGAGCTACAGAACAACCCCTCTTCTCCACAAATCTCTTACAAGAATCCGTTTTATGGTTGACCCTAATTGGAAATGTATGGCAAAGCAAATTCTGGGATATGAAGTTCAGACTAGCCAAGTTTACACATTGCAGTCACCACACATAGCATTCTTCATTGAACCATTTTGCTAGTTCTACTGCAATTTTCCAATATGTTCAGAAACACTTTAAGCTGCATTCATGATATAAGGCCTCATTACATACGTGAGGCTACTATGTAACATCTCAATGGTCTGGAAGGTAAGCTAGCAGATGACAGTAAGCATTAGAATGGTTAATTTGAATCAGCTTCATTTTTACTGAGTTGATCATCAGAATAGTTGATTTCATCATGAATATAGGCAAGCTTAAAAGGAATTTTGAAAATTTAGTTCTAATTTTAATAGCATTATCTTCAGATAAATAATTAGCAGGTGTTTAAAAATCAGGTTTTGAAACATAATTATTTTTTATAATTCAAGGAAGCACTCAAAGCATAGCACATCTAGAATTTTAACCTTATAATATTCTCAGAGGTAAATTGCCTGTCATTTCTGATTGTGTTGTTTTATTTGGTCATTATTTATTGTGTCATTTAAAAAATTACATTTGTCATCAGCACCCAAACAACCAGCAAAATTAGCATTTTCCAGAGTAAACTCAAGAAGAGTGTTTGGAAATAGATTATTTACTCCCATAATAGAATTCGATCTGTAGTCCTCTCAACCACCTAAGAAACATAACTACCTAATTTAATGGGATCTTCTTTATCCTGGACATTAAAATTACCCCTATATTTAAAAAGAATTGAAAAAGAACTTTGGAGTCTTAGGTTTAATTTCAGAAGAAAATTAAAGCAATATAAAAAGCATTAGGAAAATAGTATATTTGAATTAAAATCTAGAAATAGGAATCTATTAAAACTGTAGTGCTAGTTTTTCAAATCAAAGTGAAGAAAAAGTGAACACAAGATGCAGTGTTTAAATATGTAGCCACTTCTCAACTACGTTTCTATGTGAAAATATTTTAAATACATTAAAAACAAGAAGTAAGTGAAATTCATCAATAAGCCCTCTAATCAATATATATTGATTGGTAGGTAGGTAGTGAGAGGGAGAGCTAGATACATTGATAGATGATAGCGAAATAGATGATAGATAGATTTGAAGTAGGAATTAATCTTCCACCCCTCTTATTACAACCCTTAGAAGTAACAAATAGTAGTTTGCTGTGTGTTTAGGGTATGTTTTACCTACCCTGGTCTTCATGTTACATGCACAAATGAGTACGGACATACACTTTTTTTTTTTTAACTAAAAGAGATTAGGCTTTACAAAAGTTTTCTGCTTAATGTGCCATGGACATTTTTCTTAGTCAGTACATAAGGCATATTATATTTTTTCTGATACTCCTGTAGCATTGTATTACATGCATATACCAGAGTTTACTTAACCGGTTTCCTAATTTTGGATATTTTTAAGTTGTTTCCTTTCTGTTGTTGTTTGTTTTACTATATAATAGTCCTGCAGTGGAAAACCTTGTATGATAATTTGTAAGTTAATTGCTTAATTACTACAAAATAGATTCAGTAAGTGGCATTGCTTTGCCCACTTTTAACCTAGAGTTCCCACCTACAGTTTAAAGGAAATGTCTCTGTCCCAACATTTCCAACAGCCTGGAAAAGTATCCATCTATTGAAATTTATGCTAACTTTATTTTTAAAAGGATCCATTTTTATCATTTTAATTAGCATTTTGAAATAATTAGTAAGGTTAAGCATCACATTAGATGTTTAGTGGCCAGTTGTATTTATTCTTTTATGAATTAGTTACTTACATAATTTACCCATAAAAAAACAAACAAAACACACAAAAAAAACGTAGGCTGTGCATCTTTTCCTTAGTGACCTGTAAGTACCTCTACATGCATTTGGAATATTGGCCCGCTTTTGTACTTGTTGTAATATTTTTTTGACTTCTGCTTTGAAGGAATAAAACTTTAACACACATAAACATGAAATCTAGCAAATAATTATGAAGCATCCATCCATCACTGTGTGGAGAACATATGTCACTGAGATCAAGACACAGGGCAGTCACCCAGGAGGCTCCCCGTGTCCCCTCTGACCACACTACTTTCACGCAGAGAAACACTCCATCTTGACTTCCACATTGATTACTTTTATATCAATTGCTCCCTTATTTTCTTAATAGCTTCACTGCCTATTTTTGCTTCCCGAAATAATAGTTTCGTTTTCCTGTCCCTTCCCCCACCCAACACACACACACACACACACACACACACACACACACACACACACACGCAAAGACTTTGTTCCCCTAGTTACTCTGCTTTTCTTTTTCCTCACTGTCAATATCTCTCTGTACTCTGGATACTCCAAACATGCAACGATTCTTTCATTTTAAAACAGAACAAAGCTTTGACTCCCTATTCTCTTCCAGGCCTTTTTCATTTCTCCACTTTCATCAAAACTTTCTTTATGTAGTCTCACATATCATATTCACTTTATATTTATTGTGGTAAAATATATACAACATAAAATATATCATCTTAACCATATTTAAGTATACAGCCTAGTGACACTGAGTATGTTCACATTGTTGTGCAACCATCATCACTAGCCATCTCCAGTTTTTTTTTCATCCTACACTGAAGAGCTGTACCATTTAAACAATTACTCCCCAACCTCCTCCCCCATTAGACTCTGGGAACCACCATTCTACAATCTGTTTCTATGACTTTGACAATTCTAGGTAACTTATATAAGTGAAATCATATACTATATGTCATTATTTATCTCAAAAATATGTTCTCTAAAGTCATTTGATGACAAGTGAGGCAGAATTCTAGACTATTCCAGTGACACATGATGCTGTGAAAGGCAGTATTCTAGATTGTAAGCCCCATGTGGCTAGATTTCATCTCATTATTACCTGTATCCTTGGTTCCTAGACTAGAATATTACACAAAAAAGTTGCTCAGTAAATATTTGTTAAATTTGAGTTAGTAAATTATGCATTTTATGCTTCATTATCTATGGTTTAGCTGTGGGTGCATAAAAACTAAACTAGAACAGTTTGGATGAGTTTAGTCACAATATTTTCATTAGCTTTTTTCCCTCTGGGATATGAGTGAAAAGATTAATGCTTCCCAAAATCTGGCATGTGTCAAATTATCTCCTATGGTAGATATTTGAAGAAGATCCTTGTGATATTTCATCCTGTTCTCATAAAAGTACTTAGAAAAAAATGTCAACATTCAATTCTTATTCTGTAGGGGAGATATTTTGGATGGTCATTATAATAGTTAAAGGCTAGTTATATCTAAAAATATATTATTAAAATATTTTAAGAATAAATGTCCATGAACTGGATCATATCAGATTTTATAAACCCCAAAATGTGTAATTCACAACCTCAGTAGCATGATTTTGATGTGGGTGATGAGACTTCATCTAATAAATAAGCATTGCTAAAATAATAAACATTTAAGGTACTTTACATGTTATTAATATAGAATGAGAAAATGACTAATTAAGAATATTTTAAGTAATGATTTTGAAAATAAATAAAGGTAACCGTGATATGAAGGTAAATTTTAGGCACACTTGAAAAATGGACATGTGATTTTTTTACTCAATGAAGTGAAAATGGAAGTTTGATTATAAACTCTTGGAAGCTTTACAAGCCATTGTGCAATTTATTAAATTCTTTGTTCTAGACTTTGTGGTCATGGAAGCACATACATACAAAATTAAACAGTCTTCCTAATTTAGCAACATAGTGCACCTGATATAAAAATAATCCCCATTGCACATCATTCATAAATTTTGTTAAAATGTAGTAAAGAAATATACACACATTTGCCAAAAAATGTGTTCAAGAATATTCACATCAATACTGCTAGAAGCAATCTAAATTTACATCAACAGGAGAATGGATCTATAACATGTAATAATCATACCATGGAATGCAGCAGTGAAAATGAATAAAATTGTGTTACATGTCTCCATTCATCTAACTGGATGAATCACAGATATGAGATGTTAAGGAAAATCAAAGAACAAGTTGCAGAAGAATACATATAGTATAAAACTTTAAAAACATGAAAATCATCCATATAATTATGTATGTACATGTGCACATATTTATGTGCATCTATACACACACACACACAAATGTATACATACATGAGTGTGTGTGCATATATATGAGGAAGATTCAATAAATATTGGAAGAAACAAAATAAAATTCAGATTAGCTCAAATTTTAAATTAGTGAAATCAGTTACTACCTTGGTGTAAGGAATGAAGGAAATATTACCAAGTAGGAATAAAGCAGGGGTTTAAATTATATTTGTAATACAATATTTCTTATATTTTCACCTGTCATATTATTTTCATATTCCTAAAAAGTGGCTCATATATTACACAATATTTTTAAATAAAATTATTAAATAATTAATAAAATTTATTAGAACTACAAAGTGGTCTTTCCTTCCTTACCTGTACTCATCAAGGTAAGAAATACAAATTTTTTGTCCATTCTCATCAAATATAATTGATTACAGTGGGAACAAATAGCAAGAATGTAATATTTGACCTCAAGTACACTGTGGTCAGTTTTCCCATTAGCTGCAGTTTAGAAACTAGGCTGTTAAGAGTAACTTAGAAGATTCTTCACTTTTTGGCCTTATCTGTCTCTGCAGCCACTTTCTACACATACCCAATGTTTCATCAAATTATCATTATCTCCAAATCACAAATTACAACGCATACTTTGTTGGGTTGAGTTACCTTGTTCTCCTTGGCAAAAATAATCCTACATCTTTAAAAAGACAACTTTTTTTTTTTTTGGATGAGTCTTGATTTTATTCCTGAGAGCTCAATAATGGTTAGTGACTGCCTTTGGTTTATGTCTCTGTTCTAGAGGTCACTTGCTCCCCTGCCCTCATCTGTGTTCATGTCTATTTTTCTGACTAAAGTGTGACTACCTAAAAGGCAGGAGGGGTGATTCAGAATCTCTAATTTGAGAACATAATGATTCTAGGATCAAACAGTAGATTATCACAAATAGTTATTGTTGCATGTTGCATTGCCTGGAAGAGTCAATAATGAAACTGGAGGTAACTTTTATATTTTTAGAACTGTTGCTAGAATATCTTGTAGAATAGGAAAACAACTGACCAAACAGATTTGTGAAAAATATAAGCGTTCCTTTGGGTTTTCCAAAAATTATGTGGGGAAGGGAAACTAAAAGAACGAACTTTCCACAACCCAGGAAATGGGGAAGATAATGGCAAAAGCGACCTTATTTTCTATTCTCAGCTTGTGAGGTTTGAGAAAAACATGAGCTTTCAATTGAATAAATAATTGAATAGAGAAAAGAATTAAACACAACGGTATCAAGAAGTCTTTGGAATAGACTTTAAAAAGAGCCTTGTACTAAGGACATTGATTTGTTGACTCTGTATCTATTCATGGACATGTGATTCCTTTCAGTGGTTACAGCTGAGAAAAAATGCTACCTGTTTTGTTACTCTTTTGTTTCCTTACAGGATTAGATTAATATGCCAGTTATCCTTAACATATAAAATAAACAAATGTCAGCACAAATAGAGAAGACCATTATTATTAACTATATTAGTAATTATATGCTATTTCTAACATGAGCTTGTAAAAGAAGTGTTTTGGTTATCACTATTTTTACTTCCGAAGAAAATGAGCCTTAGAGAGATCAAATCATATGCCCCCAAACACCATCCTCTTAGAGGTCTGCTGTGAGTTGCTGTCTTGTCTTCTATTCCGGATTCCAGCCTCTTTCCTTTGTACCACACTGTGCCAACATTCTAGATTCAAAGAGGAAAATTTTATATGCAGTTTATTTCCCTCCAGCCGCTTAATTCATGCTTATTTATGACCCCTCTGTATGTGTGGCATTTGTATGGTAGTTCTCATTTAACCAATGTCCAAATTTGGTCCAAGCTGACTCCGTTGAAACCCTTCAGCCACTGAGGAAATAATAGCTTTCAGTTTTACAGGGATTGCTTCCCACTCCCAGGCAGGTTGACCTGTATCCTAGCCCCACACTGAAGACCGGACAGCAGGTGTTAGACGCCTGTGGAACTCCCCAGCTCACAATCTCACTCTCTTGCTGCTTTCTGCCTCTTACTCTGAGCCCTGACCCTTTTTTTTATTTATTTGTTTTTAAACATGATCTGCTCATATTAACTCTTAACTCTTTGAAATGGAATGGCATAAAATGTATTTACTTGTAGCCAAGACTTGAGGCCTTAAACTAAGAGTTCTGTGTTCTTTTTCTCATAGTCCATCCCTTACCCTGAATTTTAAGAAGAGAGACACTCATTTACACTAAAATAAGCTCTACTAAGCTATAGTCTAGTGTGGGACATAGTCATCTGAGTAAACAAGATGAATTTGTTATTTTGCCTTTCTTATAGTACATATACAAAGCAAGCTATGTAAAAGAAGCCTTTTGCGAAAAGAACCAGAATGGTGTGTGCGTGAGTGTGATTCACACTGAAGTGCTGGCATTAGATTTTGCCTGTGCTATTGGGAATGTATCTTAGACCTCATGTCTTAATGAATAAAGTTAACCATTTTTCATAAAAACAGAGATTTTTCAAAGATTAAATGGAGATAGGATAATTTTCTTCTCTCCATAACTTACTTATGGAGAAGGGCTTTGATTGGTATTTCTCCCAATAAAGATGAGGGCTGGACAATGTTTTCTGGAGTTTGGGAGTTCTTCTAAGGTATGGGAACATTCTTGCTTGAAATTTCTGAATGGCTGGAGTACAAACAAGTGTCTCACAGTGTGTTGTTCTGTGCTTAAGTATGGTCTGGAGAGAATGTGGGTGAAAGCCCTACCCAGTATCCTGGGGCTCAGGGCAGACAAAAAAAAGTTCTAAGAAGTTTGCATTATGCAATGCAGAACATAGGGTTTATGAGAGAGAGAGAGAGAGAGAGAGAGAGAGAGAGAGAGAGAGAGAGAGAGAGAACTACAACATAGGACATTTACCAAATTAAAAACACTCAAAAGACGATAACTTGGAGTCAACTGCTGGTAGAAGCCAAGAGTAAATGTGACATCTTTCATTGGAACTGGGAAAGAGGGAAGAAAGCCTTTAAGAGTGAATCGCCCACATGAGCACTATGGCAGCAGAAGACCATGTTGGACATCACCTGCTATGAGCACATAGATCCTGCAGATTTGAGGTATTGTCAGGGTCAGGCAGGAAGAATGCTCTGGTAACTAAAGAGCAAACTTTATTCCTGTTTTCACAGATTAAGGCAATCTTGTCAGTTGACGATCATACATCCTCTTTTACCTCTTTGGGCTGCCCTAGCCGAATAAACGTCAGGGAGGGAGAAGGCCTACCATCTGTCTCTGCTCTCTAAGTGATCATTTTTTATGGTAATAGAGCTCTATTCAAATGCTGACAGAAAACTTTTAACTGGACAGCAACAGATCATAACGAGTACAACCTGAATTTGAGTATTTGCCAAAGAAAGATCCAGTTTTAAACTGGATATCATGTGGTTGCAAATAAATAATTGGACTTTTAATATCAATCTGATTCATTTTTCATAATGGAGGAAGAGCAAGAAATTGTCAAATGGCAACAAAACCCTTAGATTTATGTAAATAAAGCACATGTAACATTTAGGCATTAATATAAGGTCATTAGACTATAAGTGCCATATCGGCAGGATTTTTGTCTGATTTTAGGGGTGCTGAATTCTCAGTGACTAGAACACTGAGTTTATATTAACTGTTCAATAACTATTATTGAACAAATATTTGAATTTTCACATATCTGGTAACGACTAACTGATATCATGTATGACAAGGAATGGCACCAAAAATCCTACAATATATTAAGAAGCTAAATGTCTTGAACAAGATTTATTTTGATAATGTAGACAAAATAAACAAAATTGCTTGAAAACATAAAATTCCAAGTTAACACAAGAAATGTAAACTGAATTCTCTGGTATCTGGTAATGAAATTAAATCTGTAGCCCAAATCTTTACACAAAGAAAACATCAGAACTAGATGGTATCGCTGGTAAATTCTTTCAAATATTTAAAGAAGAAAAAAGTTATACCAATTTTAAATGGCTTCCTTCAGAAAATAGAGAAAGAGGAAATAATTTCCAATTAATTTTATGAAACTATCATAAGCTTGAAACTAAAGCCTGATAACAACAAATAAATTTGACAGACCAATACGTCCCGTGAATATATACACAAAAGTATTAAACATAATATTTGCAATTTGAATTCAGCAATATACAAATAGGAGAAATTCATCCTGAGTAAATGAGATTTATTCCAGGATTTAAAATTTAGTTTTAACATTCAAAAGTAATCAATACATTTACCCTATCAACAGAATCAAAAGGATAACAAGTAATCATCTCAACAAATGAAAAATATAAATTTAATAAAATTTAACATCTATTTATGATTTTTAAAATCTCAACAAATTGGGAGTAAAAGGGAACTTTCTCTCCTTAATATGTTATGGAATATCTACTAAAAACTAATAGTTAACATCATATTGAATAGTGAAATATTAAATATTTCTCCTCTAAGCCAGGAACAAACAAGAATGTGCACAATAACTTTTAATCACAATTGTACTGGTAATCCTAGACAGTGCAACAAAGCAATCAAAAAATTAAAATGTGTAAACATTGAAAAAAGAAGTAAAATTTTACTTTTTGCTGATGGCATGATTATGTATTTAGAAAATTCAGAAGAACCCATAAACCATTAAAAATAAGTGAATTTAAAAGCATCACTGGATGCCATGTCAATACAGAAAATATTGTGTTTCTAATGAATTCACAACAAACAATTTAAAAATAAACTTAAAAAATAACATGATTTAAAAGAATATCTAATACCTAAGAATAACAGAAATGTGTAAGACTTCTTCATGAACACTAAAAAATATCACTGATGGAAAATAAAATAGTTTTAAGTAAATAGAAAATATTTTTTGTATAGTTGCAAAGTGTGAATTTTCCCCTGATTAATCTAAAAATTCAACATAATTCCCCCCCCCCGCCACCTCTCCTCCAAAAATGGATAATTTTTGTGGAGGTGTGAAAACTAAGTTAAATTTAGTGAAAATTAGAAGGCTTTCAATAACTAAGACAAACTTGAAGAAGACAAATTCTTACTATAAAGCTATAGAGAGCAAGACAATGTTGCATGGGTTATGAATAGGAAAAAACTCTAAATGAATGGTTTCAATTGTTACCAACACTTGCCAGCCTCATAAATTTAAAACAACTCTTCCTGATTATGTTTTCTGTCTGGACTAGAGTAAATTAGGAAACTCATCACGGCGCATATTTCCTCCACCAATATCAACAATATGCATATAGAATTTATGTACATTAAAAACACAGCAAAAATTGGGCAAATGTTATAGACATACAATTCAAAAATGGATAATTGCAAGTGGCTAACAGGATGTGGAGTTATGCTGAAACTCATTGGAAACCAAAAAAAAGGAAATTAAAACAACAGTGAGATCCTATTTTATGCCCACAGATTGTTAAAGTTTGTAAATTGACTTTTGACAGGCCTTTAGGAAAATGTAAATCCTTTTTCATTGCTGGTTGGACTGTATTGAACAGTATAGCAGCCATTGTCATTTCACAGATAAACTTGTAAAGATTAGATAAATCAAGTATCAAAAGATCCTATGGCCCTGCACTTCTACTCCTGGGCATATACCTAGGGAAATTCATACACAGGAGCATAAAGTTTCATCTGTAAGATGATTTGTGATAATGCGAAGCATGAAGATCTCTACATATTCATCACAGGGGAAACAAAAGGAAGTGGTATGTGTACACCATGGAATTCCATCAGATATTAGAAACAACTAAATAGATACTAATACAGCAATATGGATCCGTCATATTGGGTCTTAGGAAAAGTCATGACGCATGTTTGCGACAGATGGCACTAGTTCATTTTTTGAAGTACTAGAGTCATTCGCATCTACATTATTGCTATGTCATTTGACAGCTGACAGTTCTAGCTTCATTCTAAAAAAAAAATAGAGTAATTTGTTTGAGTTTTGGAGATTTTACAAGTTGAAGGTGGAAGACCAAACTGTCATTTTTGCCATATTTTACTGTTTTACTTCCATAAATAGAAGAACATGAATCAAGTTTGTGAAAAGTTGCATACAGTTTTCGGTGATAATGTTCTACAAAAACATCCATGCCAATGATGGTTCATGAAATTCCGTGCTGGTGATTTTGATCTCAACGATGCTCCTCGGTCAGGGAAGTCCACCGAGGTTGATGATGACAAAATAAAGACATTGATGGAGTCAAACCCATGTTACACGACACGAGAGATGGCAGAAACACTGAACATCCATCATTCAAGCATCCATGACCACCTGAAGAAGCTGGGATACGTAAGTAAGCTCGATATTTCGGTTCCACATGAACTCAAAGAAGTTCATTTGATGGCGCATATAAACATCTGCAATATGCTCATTAAACGTGAGGAAAATGATCCTTGTTCTGAAGCGACTGATAACTGGTGATGAGAAGTGGATTGTTTACAACGATGTGGTGTGCAAACGGCCTTGGTCCTGAATGTGATGATTTGCCTCAAACGACATCAAAGCAGACATTCATCAGAGGAAGGTTACGCTCTCAGTGTGGTGGGATTTTAAAGGTGTCGTGTTTTTCAAGCTCCTACCGAGGAACCAAACAATCAATTCGAATGTGTACTGTCGGCAATTAGACAATGTGAATAAATCCATCATCCAGAAATGTCCAGAGCTTGTTAATTGTAAAGGAGTTGTGTTCCATCGCGACAATGAGAGACCACACACAAGTTTGATCACCCGTCAAAAATTATTGGAGCTTGGATGGGATGTGTTGCCACACCCACCATACTCGCCTGACCTTGTGCCGTCAGACTTCCATATGTTCTGGGGGTATAGCTCAAGGGCAGAGCATTTGACCGCAGACTTCCACATGTTTTGCTCTCTTCAAAACTCCCTGCGTGATATAATGTTCAATTCAGATGAGGCTATAAATCAGCACTTTGTTCAGTTTTTCGCAAATAAAGACAGGTCCTTCTATAAACGAGGAATTATGAAGCTCACTGAAAGATGGCAAAAGGTTATCGAACGAAATGGGCAATATATCATTGATTGATCTTTGTTCTTTATATAAATAAATGACCTTTGAAAAACATAGATAAAATATGCCATGACTTTTCCAACAATCCAATAATATAATTCTGACTAAGAGAAAAAAGATCTATACCTCAATATCATCCAGGGAAGTTTCAAATGCATGTACGTAATTAGCAGAAACATAATCTAATGAAACTAGATACACATCAAACTCATTTAAATGGTTTCCTCTTGGTAGGAGGAGAGTGTGAGTGAATATTATTGTTAAAAGAAAGTAACCAAAATAAGTATGAAAGGAAAAAGACTTTGAACCAATGATTATAGCATTCCACAAAATAGGGAGTTTTGTTAATTCAACTTCCTGCCTGCCATCAACATTCAAAAAGACATCAATCAATCAATAAATAATGACATTCATACCATGATACACCAAATGTATTAAATTCACTGCTGTGTAAAAAACATAAGCCAACCCCATGGCTTAAAACAATCCACGTTTATTATCTCACAGTTTCGTAGCTCAGGAGTCCAGGCATGGCTTTGCATAACTCTCTGCTCAGGGTTTCACAAGACTGCAAACAATGTCAGCCAAGCTGTGTTCTAATCTGCAGGCTTGTTGGGAAGAATCTGCTTGCTTCTAAGTTCATTTGGGTTGTAGGCAGAGTAACTTTCTTGCAACTGCATTGGTGAGGCCCTTTATTTTTTTCTTGCTAGCTATTGTCAGGGACTCCTCTCAGCTCCTAGGACTACCCTCATGTCTTTACATCTTGCCCCCTCCTTGAGCCTCTGACAACATCACAGCTTACTTCTTCAAAGCCCTCTGCCAAGATGGTCTTATAGTAAGAAAAATAATCATGAAAGTGACATCCCTTCACCTTTGCCATATAATATGACCTAATCAAGGCAATGACATCCTATTGCTTTTGAGTGTTCTGTTGGTTAGAGCTGGTTCCGCCTACACTTAAGCACAGTGGATCACATGAGGACATAACTGATGTGGGGTCACTGTAAGATGTGTCCTCCACACTGTGCAAACTGTGAAATGAATGACGCACTTCTAAGTTACTCTGATTTTTGGACAGATTCCCAGAGTACATGCAGCGAAAAAACAAGGTGAAAAACCATGAAAATATATTATCAACTATGTTTAATAATTATATATGTATATGTGTTTAAATTCATAGATGATTGTAGAAAGATGAACAAGAAACTGGTAATAATGATCCTTTCTGCAGTTACTGAGTTGAGAGGGCAAGGAAAGTAATGAAACTTAGTAATTATCCTGTTACATGTTTTCAATTTGTATGAAGTGCCGATAGTAACTTTTCAAGGTGCATATAATAGCTTTTCAAGAAGTAAATAAGATTTCCTATAAAAAACTGCTATTTTAAAAATTGCAAAATAAGAGATTACATAATATAAAAGCTAAAATAATCAGAACTGTTTCAGGATCAAAGACCTTTTCTTATCTAGAATGATATGACAAAGAGTGAAGAAATGTTCATAATCATGGTCTTTTGAAAATCAAAGCTCTAAGTATAAAAGATAAGTTGCTAGTCATCACATGAAAGCACATTTTAAGAGACTAATGAAATTATAAATTTATTAATAATTATTAACTTCTATGAATAAATAGTTTAAAAAATCCTCTAAATAGGAATTTGACAACTTATCTTACCACTAGTACTTTGCGTAGTAACATATGTTCTATATATTTTAAAAACCACTGCAGTTTAAAAAGGTATACAGTGGATCAACATTCAACTTGGATACATTCTGCTATGTTCACTAAAGTGAACATGAGATTTGTATATTTCAGGCATCATGGGATTGGTATTCTAAGAAACACCAGTAACACCCCACTTCAGGAATCACCCCACTATGTTATTATTATATTTATATCTCAGGGACGGTAGAGACCAAGTTTTTCATATGTGTACGTCATTATTTATCAGTGATTGTACCTTAATTGGTGCTCAATAAATATTTGTTGAACATTTGAAAAAAAAGATTGTAATAGAAAGTAGGGAGATTGTTTTTTTGCAAAAATCTGTATGCACAAAAGAATGATCAATATCTGCTTCATAAAATATCATCATCTCTGTCTCTGAATACCTTAAAAATTCTGAATGACACATAAGAAGGCAAAATTCTGTCCATCATCTGAAGTGTTGCCTATACTTTTCCAATTAGTATGTAGGTACAGTTATTCCTAGGTTAGAAAGTTCTAGAGAACAAAGCTGCTTTGAACAATTTCAGCCTGGGATAATGAAAAAGTTTGGCTCTTCTTGGCACTGAATCAGCATAGTAGTAACTCAGAGCAAACAAAGGGAAAGAAATGGTACTAACTTAGATGTATTCTGAATTTTTCACATATTCTCAAGAACACACATTTCTTTGTTAGGACATTTTTTCAGGCTTCATATACATGAAACACCTTCTGTGGATGCAGAAGCTTCTCTACCAGCAGCATCACACTGGCTCACAGACCTCTGTAAGTGCGTGTGTGTGTGTTTGTGTGTGTGTGCGTGCATGCATACGTGTATGTGTCTACAAGTGTGTAAATACTTTCCTAAGTGTTGCTCATGGTTTTAAGTACTTCACTCATATTGTAATTCATTCCTTATAACATCTTTGCAGGATAGATTCCATTGTTACTCTCAGTTGAGGAAACTAAGGCACAGAAAGTTTAAGTGGCTTACCTGTCTCTTAGGACTGATAAATGCCAGAGTCAAATTCAAACCCAAGCCTCCTGGCACCAGAGTCCACACTCTCTGACACTGGCCATGCAGCCTCTCTAAGTTTGCTAAAACCCTCTGGCTGGGAGAACCACCTTGTTGGAAATTAGACTCTAAGAAGCATTAGCTTCTTCTCCAAAGTGAGGTGGGAAAGGAGCAGTGCAATCACGGAACACATTTCTGTGCTGACTTCTTAAGTAATGAAGTTTTTGGTAACAAGTGTGTCATTGAAAACCCCCTTTTTAGCAGTGGCATTGCAATTTTGCAAACATTCAAGTCGATGTGCTTTGTCCCACGAATATGCCTTGGAAGCATGTGCCCTGTGTATCTTATAAGCTTCCTGATTTCTAATATGGCTTCTTACAACCCTTGAAGGGAAAAAAAATCTGCCTTGCACTCATATAGTGCTTGAATTTCAAATACTCCTTATCATTTCTCTGCTCTAGATCTGCTATCAGAGAAATTAAAAAATAGGAAGCAAATGTTGGTATATGTATGTGGGTTATGTTTACATTTTATGCTTTTTGTGAAAATAAGTTTAAACTTACAAAATAGACAAGAAAAGCAGTTTGTATGCGAAGAAATAAATACAGACTCATAAAAATGAGAATTTATGTTTAAGAGGTACCATATTTAAATTACTCCATTACAGACTGTTAGTGATGCTTATGTCTACTTCCTCACATCTTTCCAGCATGGAATATCTCATGTTATTCATAAAAAGGAAAAAGAAGTGTTTTGAACAAAAGTCTCATTCACTAGCAAGTTTTAAACTATCTTTCACTCATATATACTTCTATGCTTTCTTAGTTCCACCCAATGTATATGCAATGAAATTTATCCTCCTTTGCTTTTAAAAATTCTGATTCTTGACAGCACTCATCTCCATCTATACATAATTTATTATAATTACTATCAGTAACTTTCTAGTGTCAAGCTCAGTTCTCCCAGGAGCATTGAAAAGGGTTGTGGGTGATGGCATGTTTTTCGGCACGTGCAACTGTTACAAGAGGGTGTATATCCTAGTTGTAGTCAATGCCCACCGACTCCAGAAGGAACAGAACACCTTTACAATGCACAGAGGCTGTGCAACCACCTACAGAGCCAGGGAATACCTTAGGACCAGAATCACAGGAGGAAATTCACAAGCTTACATTGGAGCTTGTGATAACAAGGATTAGAGCTTGATTACGTTTCTAGCCAACACTTTTCAGTAGAAGAACCTGGCTGTCATCATTTCAAAATACCAAAGTTGCTTGTGTATCTTATACTTTGGTTGGGGAGGCACTACCTTCACTGGGAGTTAGAATTTTCTTGATGAAAGTGGGACCATAAGGCATTTGGAAGGAGACAGAATAATGATGTTGGTGATGTCTGCAAACTCTCTTGGGTGTGTGAGAGAATAAACATTTAGAGAGTAACTAAGTGTTCGTTAGGAGGAGGACTGAGCTTTTCCACTGTTCTGCGTCTGTTTGTATGTAAGCAGGTGGTGTGAGGGGGCGGGGAAGGAAGGCCTTAGAGCTATGTACAGATTTACTGCCTGTGCGGAGAACCCCTCGATAACGCAATAGGAGTCACCTGATTTCCTTAACTTTCTTCTTCAAAGGATCAGGCCTGCTTCATTTTTAAGGAATGGAAATATATATTTGGAGTCAGCATACATTTCATGTTTCTGAGTCCATTCCAAGATTTGCTCGGGTCTTGCTTTCTTGCCCTTAGCATTTCTAGGCCCGGTATTGTTGCTTTCCCTGCATTCTTTTCTCCTGGGTGTGCAAATGAGCCACAGGCCTGCTATGTGTCCATCAGGGATGCAGAGGTTGTCAAAAGCCCTCCAGACAGAAACCTATTTGACTTTTACTGAAAGGGAAGAAACAGATTCCATGATATAACTCTAGTATTTTCCTTTAAAATAAGGCATAAACATAAATTAGTTTAGAAATCCTCATAGATTGCTTCAAAAATGAGTGGGTAGATGAGGGTCAAGATTTTAAAAAAAGGTGTTTTTAAAACCAGTATCCCAGAGAAAGACATACTAATGAGCTTAAGATCACTTAAAAAGTGATCTCCTTTTTAACAGTGCTGGCATGGCTCAACACTGTGTTGAAACTCTTTTGGAATTGTCTTCATGAACCACATAAGAAAGCCATTACTTTGGTTATACCTCATAAAGTTCCACAAAGGGAATAGGAAAAACAAAGGGAAACAAATGGAGTGTGGCTTTGCCCATTCATAAACCCAGCTGAAAAGACGGGCTTTGTATCCTTCCCAGAACGTTGACAGCTGATGTTCCTTTGGATAGACAGTAGAAAGAAAAATAGGTAAGTCTTAAGGAAAAGCATCTGAAGCCCACATACTTAATTGTATAGGTTTCCTTACAACCTGGCAACATAAAGAATATGTTCTTATAGATTGTAGGTTAAGTTTAGAATTACAGATATTCACTCATGTTTCAGGACTCGACGGATGCCTTTGCAGAACCATTAGCAGAAGTGCAAATCATTGTATAATAAAGGTGATCTATGCCCATGTAAACCACTCTAATGGCTTAATTACCTTCACCCACATAGGTCACTACCATAGTTTAGACCACTATCAGTTCTCACCTTCTTTACTGCTGTCCACTCTTACATGATCTCTGTGTCTCTAATCCATTGCCTAAACTTCAGACACAATAACCTTTCTAAAGCATACATCGGAATATGACACTTCCTATTAAAACCTTGCAATGACTACCCTTTATCTTCAAGATGAAGCTCGATGTTTAGTATGATATTTACATCTTTCACAGTCTGTCTCCTTTTAGACTATAGATTGATTAATCTAGTCTTGCCATGTTCCCATTTCTCTTAATTGTCCTCTAGACTGATGGATTTGCTTCTAGGAAAGCACTGTTGTTTTTAGGTTTTTTTTTGCCTAGTTTCTAGAACTTCATACATGCTTCTGGATACGTGCTACCTGAAATGTCTATTTATGATTTTAATCACTCCCTAGTGGACTTGTTTTACTCTAGAGAAAGACATAGAAATGTATCGTTCTAGCAGTAGTTTCTATTATAGATACCTACTGTGCATTATTTAAAATGCCAGTTTCTTGGACAATCCTAAAGACCATTTCTCATTAGGTCATGTAGTGCCCAAGAAACCATATTATTTCAAAAGCATTCCAGGGGACTCAAATGTATGTTTTAATATCACATTTTGAGAAATTCCTTTGGGGTACAGCCCCATTGCCTGTAATTAGAGTAGGAGAGAATTTTAATCCTTCTCTAAAACTCCTATCATGAATAGATGATTAAGCACAGCATTAACCAAATAGTAGAACCTTGAGAAAAAAATTGTTGAATAATTGATTCTCATGAAATATCCACAAGCCCTGTTACCTTATTTTGGTAGCTAGAGCACAGAGATGGTTACAAAGAATTATATTCCTTTTTGTGCATGTATGATGTATGTTGCTCATACAAAGTGGAGGAGCATTATATCCTTCTCTGTAAATTGAGGCTGGTCTTGTGACTGTTTTGAACAATGCAATGCAAAGGAAACAGCATTCAAAGACTTCAGAGTGTAAGCAAGCATTATGAAACCCAGCAGCTTCAATGTGTTCTCTTTTAGGATATTCTTGAAACTCAGATGCCATTCAATGAGAAGCCCAAGCTGCAGGGAGGGGCTATGCATGTGTGCCCTGGTCAAACAGCTTCAAATGAGCTTCCTACTGGCAGCCAACATCAACTGCCTGCCAAGTAGAGTGGCATCTTGGACCACTGCAGTTTGGTCAAGCTATCAGAAGACTGCAGCCCTAGCAAACATCAGGAGGGACAGAAGACACCTAGCTGAGCCTAGTAGTGCAGAATCATAAGAGATAATAATATAGCTGTTCTTTTAAGCCAGTATACAATAATAGAAAACTCAAGCTCCCATCCATTCTTTCCTTTTCTATACTAATGCAAACTCACATGGAAAATAATTCCTCCATTTTTGAAGGGGAATATTGTTATTAACTGTACTCACTTAAGTGGAACTAACACACAGCTTTTTACATACCAATTTATTCTTTGCTTGTTTGTATTTAAACAAAGATTAATGTTATATGGATGCCTCAGGTGCTTCTGTCACATTTTTCTGGCCCACCTCTGACATCGGCGGCAGCACAGGTGGCAGCCCGAGCTCACCAGCATCCCATTCGAAGCTCAGATTGCATGGCTTTCTTCACTCTGTGCCTCGGCCTTCATACTTGGAGGGATCTTGCTTGGCCAGTGCACGAGTGCGTTTTTAATTTTTTAACTTCCCTAGGTTGATCCTAGAACCAATTGGACAGGTGAAAATGGATCAATGTTCCAGTCTCCCATCGTTCAGATTGAAATTCCGGATCATTCATTAGGTTCATAGATATTTTGGTTGAAAGAAGATCCTTGCCCATAGTAGCATCCTAGTACAATCTTTCATTGACTTTTCTTGTTTCACTCTCCCCCTTCTCTCACTCCTACTACCTGAGCTCATTTCACCAAAAAAAAAAAAAAAAATCTCTGAAGTCCTTGCCTCAGACTCTGCTTTCAAGGGAAACCAAATGTGTATATTTACTAATAAGCTAATGTTATGGACTGAATGTTTGTGTTTACCCCAAACATTTACTGCTTATGTTGAAGACCTAACCCCGAGTTGGCTGCATTTGGAGATGGGAGTGTCTAAGGAAGTTAATTAAGGTTAAATGAAATCAAAAGGGTGGGACCATAATCCAATAGAAGGAGTGTTCTAATAACAAAACAAAACAAAACGAAAACAAAACAAAACAAAACAAAAAACAGACACCAGAGATTACTCTCTCTCCGTGCTCACACACCAGGGAATGAGAGGCCATGTGAGGATGTAGCATTCTATTTTTGTCTTCTTTTGTCCCTACAGGTTTGCCTTGATAGCTTTGATGGGTGTTTTTTTACCCTTGGGCCACTTTTAGGCAGAAAGTTGTTTCATAGCCTTTCTTTGTGCTCTCATACCTGAGGAAAGCACACAACTCTCATGAGTCTTCTTAAGTGATTTTGCTGTCCGCAATACTCATAACCTAACTTTAAGATGCAAGAAGATTCATTTCACCGATTTTTTACTTCATAACAATAGTGTTTATGGTATTTTTAAGGCTAGTCCTAGTTCACTTTCATCAGTTCTTCCATAAGTTTTGCACTCACTGCTTTTTTTTCTCTTCAAAAATAGTGAAAGTTGTTACATTTGATCTTTATTCTCATGGAAGATGTTTTCATACCCAGTGTCATGGTTATTAAGGAAACTCTGAGATCACTTTGCATTGTGAGATTTAACTCAATTATTTAAAATATCAGGAAGTGTTGAACGTTTTTCTTCCCATCTTCAGTATTTTTTTCCTCATAAACTCAACATCCTTGAATCAGCCCCTCAGCATTTCTCCACTTGTGACTGTCACAAAATCTAGATTTAATGGCCGATGCTTTCCCTTAATACATCTAGCATCATTCTCCATATCAAGGGCTAAAGTTCAGGCATCCTATAATTTTAGGGCCTTTAGATTAGATGAAGGCCTTTAGGTAAGTAATTTCTTAGACACATGCAGAATAAGAAGTGCATAACAGTTATTTTTTAACATTGTCATACAGTTTACTTTTGTATCTTAACATGTTAATTTAATAATGTAACATACTGGCAAATAGTTAATAAAACCATACAATGTTTATTGCCAGAAGCAGTTAAGGATTTTATTTATATTAAATGTAATCTTTAGAATAATCTTTTAAGATAAGTATTTTATTATTTCTATTACTGTGAAAAAACTGAAGCTCAGATGTATAGAGTAAATTTTGTATAATCTCAGAGATCGTCAATGGTAAAACCCGGATTTAAGTCTCTGATCATTTTTAAAAAGTATGTTGTCTTTCTATTTATAAAAGTAATTAGGACAAAATAGTGTATAGGTTGATATTTCTGGCAAACCCATGGTAAAAATATTTTAGGCAAGAAATCATTTGGTGACCTCTATTCACAGAAGTTATTAATTGTGCTAATAGAATATAAGCTTCTGCCAAATGGAAGGCAGTGGACCTACATCATATAGCTGTAAGGCAAGAGCATTCCTTCAACAGAGGACCTCAGATTCCTTACCTATAAAATAAATTTTATGATTTTAAAGTAAAATAAGAAGTTTATGAAACCTATGAAATATTATCCATTCACTGTGATTTTATTTGTATTGTACAGTTCCTGAGGAGACTTCTAAATGGTGTGCGATTACAAATTACAGGCAGTTCTTAACTCTCGCATTCTCTATTTATAAATGATTGACCATGGCCATAAACATGTCTCTCATTTTCTCCACTGTTAGAAGTTGAGCCTTTCCTCCTTTTCTTTTTTCCTCTATGACTTTGGTCTTTTTTCATATTTAATGACACATCATTAACACTTTTGCAGGACTTTGTCTCATTTTGTGTTCTTTTTCCCTGAAAGTTTTCAAATAAAGAAGAGAGGTGTCAGAGGCTAGGGAGGAGCCAAACTTCTTGTATCCTGGAGCATATTTGGTGGCTTTGGGGAGTAAAGATGTTCTTTTATGATTAATGGAAAAAAATGGTTTTCTCTTTCTGCAAAGAACATCTTCCTCAGATTACATCTCCAGTCTGGACACACAAAAAGCCAATACACGTATTTATCCAGACACCTTGAGAAACTACATAAACTTGTCAACAAATGGAATGACAAATATCACAATGTTTTGCCACATTCTGGAGAAGAATGAAAGAATACTAAATCCTGGTAATAAAAGCTTCTAAGAGGAGTCAGATTAGGGTCTCAATAAAAGTTGCTTTTTTATAACAAAAAATTTCGTACTTAATTTATTCATATTTCAATGAATAGAATTATGGGCTTGAAAGTACTTTTTTAATATTATCTGGCCAAATCCTTTTTTAGAATTTATACTTAAATAACTACTACGCCCACAGTTATAAAGCAAGTTTGAAGAGCAGAGACTGCCTTTGCAGAGTAAGATTTCTTGACAATTTTAAACTTTCCCTTTGCATTTAATGTTTCTCTTGCCTATTTTTGCTAGCAGCAAAATCTCTTAGATAGCCTCCTGAGGGTTGTGTGATTTCCTCAGGTACAAGAGGACAGAGAGAGTTTATGAAGCAACTTTCTGTCTAGCAGTGGCCCAAGGACAAGCGAAACTCTGGACAAAACCATCAAGACAAATCTACAGGGACTCAGGAAGACCAAAATGAAATGGTTTCTTGTGTTTAAATTAAGACGAGCTACAAGGTGGTGGAAAAGTTGGGCTCTTATTCCCCGTTTTGAATTAATTTGATTGCTAAATGTTATTTTTATAACGAACATGCTTAGGCCTTTTCTTTTTGTCCTTTCCTCAATGAAGATGGAAAACAGCTGGCTGACAACAACCCTTTATTTACCACCAACTTTCCCTCAAAAGAATACAAAGCTCATTTTTGTCCCTCTCCACCTGATCTGATTGTCTTCCCAAGTCACTAGAAAGTGTAGTAGAAAAAATGAACTAGAAATTCTATGGCATTTTGTTAAAGTATAGTTGACATAGAACGTTGTATTAGTTTCATGTGTACAAATAACAATTCAACATGCATATACCTCACGATGTGACCACCACAATAAGTCTAGTAACCATCTGTCACTGTATAAAGTTATTATAATATTATTGACTTATTCCTTGTGCTGCACATTACACCCCTGTGACACCACATCAACAAGTATAAAAATCATTTGATCACCTCAATAAATGCAGAAAAAGCATTTGACAAAATTCAATATCCATTTATGATGAGAAGTCTCAACAAAGTGAGTGTATTTTGTGGTTGGAAGCTTATCCCTCTTATTCCCCTTCACCCTTTTTACCCATTCCCTTAACTCCACCTACTCTGACAACCATCAGTTTGTTCTCTGTATTTTCAAGTCTCTTTCTGTTTTGTTTTGTTTATTCTTCAGATATATAAGTAAAATCATATAATATTTGTCTTTCTTTGTCTGACTTATCTCACTTAGTATAATATACTCTAGGCCCATACATGTTGTCAAAAATAGCAAGATTTCATGCTTTGTATTGCTGAGTAATTTTTTCATTGTGATTGTGCATGATTATATATATATATATATATATATATATATATATATATATATAATTTCACATATTTTTTTATCTATTCATCTATTGGTAGATACCAAGGTTGCGTCCATATCTTGACTATTGTAAGTAATGCTACAATGAATATAGGGCTGCATGTATCTTTTCAAATTAGTATTTTCATTTTGTTAGGATAATTTTGACATTTGTATGTATTTTTTAGAAAAAAATTTCCTTTCAGTTTCTTTGCCAATTTTTTAATTGGATTTTTTATATTGTATTATATGAGTTCTTTATATATTTTGATATTAACCTCTTATTGACTATATATATGGTTTACAAATATCTTCTCCTATTCAGTAAATTTCCTTTGGTTTTGCTGGGTTTCTTTCACTGTGCACAAGCATTTTATTTTGATTTAATCCCATTTGCTTATTTCTGTTTTTGTTGTCATTGCCTAAGGAGAACGTATCAAAAAAATGTATTGCTAAGATTGACACTAAAAAGTTTACTGCCAATGAGGTTTTCTTCTATGAGTTTTATGGTTTCAGGTATTCAGGTTAGCGTTATCCTGATAACAAAATCAGATAAAAAGACTCAAAAAAATTTTTAGAATTATAGGCCAATATCCCTGATGAACATAAACACAAAAGTTCTCAACAAATTACTAGAAAACTGAATTCAACAAAACATTAAAAGAATTATACAGCATGATCAAATGGGATTTATTCCACATGTTGCATAGATGAGTCAATATCTGCAAATCAATCAATGTGAGACACCACATTAACAAAAACAAGTATAAAAATCTATGATCATCTCAATAGATGCAGAAAAATCATTTCACAAATTTCAATATCCATTTATGATGAAAATTCTCAACAAAGTGAGTATAGAGAGAACATACCTTAAAATGAGAAAGGCTATATAAGACAAAAACACAGCTAACAACATATCAATGATGAAAAGCTGAGAGCTTTTCCACTAAGATCAAGAACAAAACAAGGATGCCCACCCTCACCCGTTTTACTAAATATGGCATTGGAAGTCCTAGCCACAAAAATCAGAGAAGAAAAAGAAATAAAAGGCACCCAAATAGGAAAGGAAGAAGTAAAACTGTCATTATTTGCAAATGACATGATACTATATATAGAAAACTTTAAAGACTTCAAAAAGGAAACCTGTTAAAACGAATATATGAATTAAGTAAATTTTCAGGATACAAAATTAATATTACAGAAATTGGTTGCATTTTTATACACAAATAACAATCATAAAGATAAATCAATAAAACTGCATTTACAACTTCATCAAAAAGAATGAAATACCTAGGCATAATTTTAACCAAGAGGGTGAAACACCTGTACTCTGAAAAGTGTAAGACGTGATGAAAGCAACTGAAGATGACATAAGCAAATGGAAGGATACACCATACCTATGGATTTGAAGGATTAAAATCCTTAACAAGTCCTTATTACCCAAAGCAATCTATATATTGAATGCAACCCCTATCAAATTCGAATGACATTTTTCACAGAAATAAAACAAACAATCATAAGATTTGTATGGAACCACAAAAGATGTGAATAGCCAAAGCAATCTTGAGAAAAAGAATGAAGTTGAGGTATCATACTCCCTGATTTCAAAATACACTACAATGTTATATTAATCAAGGCAGTATGGTATTGGCACAAAAACAGACACATAGATGAGTAGAACAGAATAAGAATCCAGAAATAACCAGTGCTTATATGGTCAATTAATCTATGACAAAAGCAATAGTATACAATGGAGAAATGACAGTTTATTCAATAAATAGATATTGGGAAAACTGGACAGATACACACAAAAAAAAAGAAAGAAAAAGAGAAAGAGAGAAAGAAAGGAAATAAAAAGAAAAGAAAATAAACTGGACCACTTTCTTACACCATATGCAAAAAATTCTAAAAGGATGAAAAATGTAAGTGCAAGACCTGAAATTATACAGTCTTTTAAGCAGTTTACCACATATATGAATTTATTTTTATTAAGTACCTTAATAATTTAGACTGTTTGGATGATAAAAATTTATACACATAAAATGATATACAGAGAATAAATAGACATATATTCTACACTCTACATTTTTATTTTATTTATAAAAAATATAGCTATAGTTTTAATTTGAGAAGGTAAAAAGCAACTCTTGTGAGGTTTCAGTATTCATTTGTATGTATTTAAGCATTTTCTCATTGGTGAGAGGAAGTATAAATAAGAAATCTCTGTGTTCTAGTAAAAAGCTAGTGATTTAAGTCCACTAATTTATTAATCTAGGTCTCATTAAATCTAGCCAGAAATATTTACATTGAAAACTTGTTAGATTAACAGGATCCTTTATGTTTAGTGATTACTTTGAAAATGATCTTTTGAAAAATGACCAATGCTCACATTTCTTAAAATAAATCAGCTAATGCAACTATGGAATACGACTGTGTTCTTGGAATACGAAAAAGTGTTGTCCTGTCTCATCAGATGTGAAGTAGTCTCTAGGGTTATTTTTGTAATGCTTCACCATCATTAACTTGAGCGTCATTGTCCTACACCTGGACTATTTCACTAGCTTAGATACCAGCATTTACTAGAGGGTTCTAACCAGATGCAGCAAGTAGCAAAGATGTCACATGCCACGTGGGACTGTAACATAGTGCACCTGACAACTGGCAGAGCCGTTGGAAATGAGGCTTAATGGTTAAATGAGTGCAATTAAGTGAGCTGTTGCATCTCTGCTGTCCCAGAGTATGAGAATGCTTAATGTGACTCATCAGCCCCGTTCCAAGTTCCAGACACTTAGAAACTGAATGAGCATAAACAGCAAAAGCCGCAGTAAATCAGTTGCACAAAATAATTTATAAATATAAAAAATGATAAGCAATTTTGGTCTGATGATTTCTTTTCAGGAATACAGCTAGCATTATAAAGTATAGTGATGCTAGAATTATTTTCAATTTAACACATTTAACTTTGCTACATTACAAGTTCATAAAAAATATTACCTCCCTTTGCTAAAGCAAACTAACCATTTGTAAGCCATACCTTTTCAAGGAGGCCAGGGATGTCTTTCAATTACACTGCCAAACTCAAAACAAGATTGCTAGATTCAGACTAAGAAATAGTTCTGCATTGACCTATGTTGCAACTCCTATCCAACAGTCATTTTGAAACAATCAATAGTACAGAGAGACAAAAGTCCAAGATTACAGAAATTGTCTATTTGGACAATCAAGCCAAAAAAAAAAAAAAAAAAGCTAGAGCATTATTTTGTGCTTCTCTGATCAATTGTTGTCCTGGTGGTTGGAATGGGTAGGGCAGGGGGGGAGGTGGAGGGAGGGGGAGAGGAAAATATAAGCTTCCTCAACTCACCAATAAAAAAACCATAATTTTGGAATTGTAATAGATATGTATGATATCAGGGAGTGAAAAGTGTAACTATTGCATTGTTTTGTACACCTGAAACTAATAACAATAATAAAAAAAAGAAAACCATAATTTTAACTTTTGCAGAAAAAAAAGCAATATCCCAACTTGGTAAACAAAAAGGAAAATTTCAGACAGGAGGCCATGTGAACAACCTTGAAGAGTTCCAAAGAAAAGATTTAAGACCGTTTGTGCTAAAGACAGCAAGTATAGACAAAATGTAAGTGATTAACCAGCATGAGTTCAAGTCTTTCCATTACAGAACACAAAAAGCTTTCTCTTGCTCTAAAATTCTTCTGCACACCAGAAAGCTATTTCTTTACTGCAAAACATTAAAAGAAAGAATGAGTATATATCATGATTTTCAGTTTTAACAAAATTTAAAACCCCAAATTGTGCTATACAAATGGAATAATATGAATGGGCCAAATCAACACTGCTAAGATTGACACAGACATTTTAGATTTGACTAGATTTTACCTGAAAGTTGGCTTCACTGTAAAATTATATCTATTTTTAAAGAAGCTAAATTATAACTGAATTTAAAACTAAAGGAAATAAATTGTTACCTATATGTTTTAGCTAGATTGTAAGAAGTCTGCTAAATTTAATTACAGTATGATTTTTATATATTGTTCAATGAGATTTCTATTGCATTTTACAGTGTGTCCCACAAGGAAAATTAGCAATAAGCCGAAACTAGGAGAATATAGTTTTATGCATATCTGATATATAAAAATGGAAACAAAGCACACTCGATGAGGTCTATCAGATGCAAACGTGATACTTTCTGCTAGAGCAGATGGCCTAGTTAATGAGAATTTCAGACAGTTTATAGACAGAGTTTAAGCCCAATGTCAGCTCATAAAAAAAATAATAATAATACCAAAAAAAATTAAAAAACAACCAAACAAACATAAAACACCAACCAGGGCTCAACTAAAAGAAAAAAAAAGTTATCAAATTCTAGCCATTGGCTCATTCAGAGAGGGCTATTTTGTTGAAAACGTTATGAAAACTTTTTTTTTGGGGGGGGGGAACTAGGGAAGGGGAACAGCATTAGGGAATCGGGAAAGGGGAACAGAGAAGTTGCTGTCCTTTTGTTCTTCAGTCTAGTTGTGGACGACGTCGCTTCACTGGCCTATGTTGTTATTATCATTGCGCTCTTCCCAGGTGAGGCAGTCACTCGCCAGCCATTGGACGGCCTCTCACGGCAGCTCACAGCAGCTCATGAAAGCTCATGCCTGCTGCTGGCCAGCCCCACTGCAGTCTACGCTGTCACCAGCGACTCAGGGCAGCCCAGCTCCAGGTCAAGCTGTTGCTCACCATCTTAGCTGTAGAGGGCACAGCGTCACTGGCCCTCATGTGGGGCCCTGTTGCTCAGAGCTAGTGTCCTAAGCCAACTCCTAACCAATGTGCCACTCTGCCAGCCCAAACTTTTTGTTTTATTTCTGAAAATAAGCCTGAAAAGTAAGATCACAATGAAGAATATAATAACTTAAAGATTTGGTTTAGTATAATGACCAACCCTACTTTATGAAAAGTAATTTGGTCACTTAACAAATATAGTATTGCACAAATTTCATACCCATATTATTGAGTGAGAAAGGTGACTTTTCTTTCTTATTGCATATTAATGCAATGGTTAACAGTTGGCATAAAACATATGGTGCTCCTTTCACACCACTGTGAGCCATGCCACAGAATGTTACATCACCATTCTAAGAATTTTTTTCTTCCCCTTTTTCCCCATGTGGCACTTAATTCTAAAATAGATTTTTCTGCACTCACTCAATGTCTCTGTTCACTCTTCCATAGGTGGGAATCAGGTGTGACTGAAAGATGAGAGAAAGTTTTCCTAAACCTTCAGTTCCCAGTTGGGTCTGTAGGGATTTCAACTACAGTTATGTATTTCCATAAAATGTGTGATTTCCACAGAAACCAACTGTAAAGTAAACTCACCCATTTGTGTTAATATCTCCCCATGACAGCAGAAAATTAAGACTAAATTCTTTAGGTCTAACAGTTAGACTCTAACCAATCAACTTAGTTCAACTCACTTATCCATTCAGAAATTTGACCTCAGAAATACACGGAACTGAACAGAGGATACTAAAAGTTTGGGATAGGGAATTTTTCTATGATTTGCAACTTATAATTAGAGTGCAAACTACAAGGCTGCATAATGGAGGTTTATGGAGTGAATTACATGATGGTGTGTCATTAGTGCTGAGTGGCAGCCTCATACTCATTCTCGCACATGATACTTGATTGAAGGCATGTTGTTTGATTGAAGACGTTTGCCTAAGTTATACAGTAAAATGCACTTTGCCCATAAACACGAGGATAACAATTTTACTTGTAACCTATGGTTACTTTCAATTTTAAAATTCAGAGGAAAGATTTTGTCTGAAAATGTCCCACTACTGTAGGCCTCATGTTAATGAATATTGGGTGGCAGGGTTTTGAGGCTGCTGCTCCCTGCTTTATTGTCTACATCTACTGAGAAGTTATATACATATATATATTTGCCCTGTTTAAAATATAATAATAGACTTCTGTTTTGATAAACAAAATAATTATAAGGCATTAATTTTTTAAATTAGACTTTATGTTTTAGAGAAATTTCAGGTTCATAGCAAAATTGAGAAGAACGTGCAAAGAGCTCCCATGTACTGCCTGCGCCCATACATGAAGTCTTTCATATTATCAGCGACCCCAACCAGAGTGGTACATTTGTAACAACTGCTGAATCTACAGAGCCCATAGTTTATATTAGGGTTCACTCTTGATGTTGTAGATGCTACTGGTTTGGACAAAGGGACAGTAGCCTGCCTCTGTCATTACAGTTTTATAAAGAGTAGTGTCACTACCCTGAAAATACTCTATAATTCACCATTCCATCCCTCCTTCCTTCCTAACCCCAGGCTACCACTGAATCTTTTAATCATCTTCATAGTTTTACTTTTTCCAGAATGTCACATAATTGGAATCATACAGTAAGGAGTCTTTCAGATGGGCTTCTTTCACTTAGGAATATGCATTTAAGGTTCCTCTATGTCTTTCCATGGTTTGATCGAGTCTGTTCAGTGCTGTGTAGTATTCCATTGTCTGGATAGACCAGATTATCCATTCACCTACTGGAAGACATTTTTGGAGCTTCCAATTATAAATAAAGCAGATATAAATAAAGCTGTTACAAACATCTGTGTGCTGGTTTTTGTGTGGATGTGTTTCCATTCCTTTGGGCAGATACCAAGAAGTGCAATTGCTGGCCGGTGTGGAGTAAGTTTAGTTTTGTAAGAAACTGCAAACTGTCTTCCAAAGGGGTTGTACCAGTTTGCATCCCCATCAGCAATGACCTGACAGTTTCTGTTGTTCTATGTCTTTGCTGGCCTTTGGTGTTCCAGATTTCGGCCATTCTAATTATGTAATGGTACATCATTATTGTTTTAATTTGCATTTCATGCAAACTAATGATGACATATGATGTGGAGCATCTCTGTAGGCAATTCCTTAATAGTGAATACAAATATTCTTTATTTATGCTTGCAGTACATGTTTATCAGTTGGATCAAAATATTTTTCTTATTCTCCAGATATTTTATTTTTCCTGGTAGAAGAAAAGATTAATTTACCTTCAACTCATTTATGCCTACATAATAATTTGTACATAATCCTTCTTTCCTAGCATTTGAATTAATATTATTTATATACAATAATTCTACTGTTTTCCCTCTATGAGGTCAGGAAATTATATCATACTTTTGTATCCCCATTGAGCACATACAATCAGTGCTCAATAAACACTTTTAAATAAATAAATATTACATATCATAGATATACATTTTAATGATAACATAAAAGTTTTATAAATATAAATATAATTATCATAAATTGAAAATATTTTTAATTAAGAATTTCTCAGGCTTGCCAGGTGGCGTGTTGGCTTGGGACTCCAGCTCTGAGCAGCAGTGCCCTAGTTTGGATCCCATATGAGGGCCAGTGATGCTGGGCCCTCTAGAGCTAAGATGGTGAATAATAGCTCAACCTGGAGCTGGGCTGCCCGTGAGTCGCCAGCGACGGCATAAGCTGCAGTGAGGCTGGCCAGCAGTGGACATGAGCTTTAATGAACTGCAGTGAGCTGCCGTAGAAAGCTGTCCAATGGCCAGCGATCGACTGCTTCACCCAGGAAGAGCGCAATGATAATACCAACATGGGCAGTGAAGCGATGTCCTCCACAACTAGACTAAAGAACAAAAGGATGGCAACTTGTCTGTTTCCCTTCCCTGATTCCCCAATGCTATTCCCCTTCCCCAATTCCCCAATTAAAAAAAAATCTAAAAAAAAAAGTTTCTCACCTATTTTCTATTTATTCATTTTATTATCATTGCACATTAAAACTTACAAGAAAGAAAATATTAAGTAAGATGCAAAATCAATTACCTGGCAATTTTATATTATGTGTTATGAAGTAGGAAACACAGTTTTTAAGATGCTTAGTGATTTCATGTGTACCTATACAATTATAATAAACATCAAATCAAATTATTTTTAAAATATAGAGTATTGTCTTGGCCGGCCGAGTGGCACGTTGGTTAAGAGCTGGCTTGGGATACCAGAGGACCCCGGTTCGGATCCCACATATGAGGGCCAGTGACACTGCCTTCTACAGCTAAGATGCTGAACAACAGCTCAACCTGGAGCTGGGCTGCCGTGAGTCATGGGTGATGGCATAAGCTGCAGCCCCTGCTGCAGTGGGTTGCCATGGGCTACCGTGTGTGGCCAGCAGCCAGCGTGAGCTGCCAGCAGCCACTGTGAGCAGCGGACCAGAAGCCGGCGACTGATCTGCCTCGCCCGGGAAGAGCGCAGTGATGGTGCTAATTGAGCCAGTGAAGCAACATCCTCCACAACTAGACTGAAGAACGAAAGGACAGCAACTTGTCTGTTCCTCTTCCCCCAATTCCCCAATAAAAATCTTTTAAAAAAAGATAGAATATTGTCACCAATTAGTATGGTTTAAAAAGAAAGACACATTATTTTTTTATTGATGTATTCCTTCATTCATTATGTAAGGATTTGTGGAGAATAAAAGATGGAGTAAAATATAGCCATTGTTCTTATCATGCCTAAAACTTAGCAGTTGAGCTAAAAACTGAAGCAATTAAAAGGAGGTTTTAAACAGAAAGATACCTTTCAGCTAGGTAGAGCACGGGAGCCTTCACAGGAAGTAGCTGCAGGATTCTGTGTCCCTTAAGTGGTCTCATTGCTTCTGGTAAAAACCGTAATATTGTTTAATAGTAGTTTTTCTTTTTGTTTGTTTTTGCTATATTACTATGTTTTCCCTTTAAATGTCATTCTAAAAATAAAATTAAAATGCCAAGAGTTTAAAATAATTTTAATTAGGAAACAGGCTTGACAAATAACAACTCAGCTTCTTCAATGGAAAATTTAAACAGCCCTTATGGGAAGTGATTAATAGCTTATGCTAAAGCAGTGGACTTAAGAAGAATGACCTCTTGTCTTAGAGAGCTGAAGAAGGAGATATGTGTCAAATTCTTCCTGATTTAATGAAAGGAAGTAATGGAAACACTATAAAAAGCATCTCATTTGAACAAAGCGAGATTATATATTTGGTAAATGAATTTAGATTTTTATCAGCAAACACTTTCAGGATCCAAACTATGCATACAATGATAATTATAAAACCTTGTGATTATATTCAAGGTGTTTAACCAATAAACTTACAGCATTGAATGGGAAGTTTGATTTAGTTCAATGATTTGGTCCACTATCATCTAGGATACAGAGTATTTTTAATTTGCAAATATTTTAAAGTGGGTATTACAAAGATTCCTTATAACCATGATACGATCTTAATAAATATATCAAACTTTGGATGCTACAACTTATTGGTGAAGCCTTGAAGATAAAAAGAGTTTTCAGACTATCACCTTAGTTAATGAGGTAATTTGCCAAATAATTTCAACGGTAAAACATTTATCAAAGGGATGACTTTAGTTTTGCCTACTTGTTTATTAATTTCTTATTTCTATCAATAAAGCCATGTCCTCTACATACAAAATGCTTATTACATGTAAATTTAGCATTCAGTTAATGAATATTCATAGAATGATAATAGTTTATCAATAGCTACCATTTTGCTATAGTTTTATAGTGTGCCAGACAGGCACTATCATGATCACTGTGTATTAAATAATTTAATCTTCACAACCACTCTATCAAGTAGGATCTATTTTTTAAAATTATTTTTTATTGTGAAATACTCATTTTTTAGAATTAGTTTCAGCTGTACAACACAGTGTAATAGTTATACTTTTTACCCCTCGAGGTGACAATCCCCCTCCCCCAATCCGCCCCCCCACTTCCCCCGCAATATCATACATATCTATTACTATTTTTAAGTTCAATTTAAAGATGAAGAACCTGAGGCACAGACTAATTAAGCCACTTGGCCAATGTCACAAAATTGGTAAGTGGCTGATCCAGGATTTAAACCCAGGCAGTCTAAAGCCAGAGCATATGTTCAGAACCAATTCAAACCACAGCAACCAGTGCTGAAGATATAATGAGCAAGATGGACATGACCCATACTTTCACGGAGTTAACAGGAAAGAAACTGTGTTTAACAACTAACTGTAATAAAGAAGTGTTTATGTAGGAACTCACAGTAAGAGAACTAAGTTACTGTTATTAAAAAAAAGTAGAAGGAGAAAAGTAAGAAGGGGGAAACCTTCCAGGAACAGAAAACTGAATTTGCAAAATATTATGATTCTATGAATTTATATTCAATAGTATAGGATTATCTTTGTCAATCCTGTGTATATCAGATAGTGATCTCTCTATTGACTGAACTGATAGATTTATCACTTTTATCTTTTACTTCTTACTTCTCCCAGATATAAAGTTTAAGTCTGCAGAATTTTTAAATTATATACCTTTGCTTAAAAATAGTGTAGATTATACAGCAGCATTAATGATTTCATAGCATTTGGTTACTTCCGATATTAACATCATTAGCATTACAATGCTTAAATGATGAAGCATCCACAGCTAAATGCCTGGCATATTTACTTCATCAGAAAATATGTACGATAAGTTTCCACTTCAAAATATAAAATATTTCATTACCTAATATGATGGCTAGATCCAGACTGCAAAGATATGCAGCAATATTTTCAAACCAAGTTGAACACAAAGAATGAGAATTAGTCTCAAAAACAAGTGACCTTGTCCACTGGGAGAACATTTTATGCAACACAGTGCAGGCTGCCCAGTTATAAAGCAAAGAGATGTCATTTCTACAATGTGAATTTTGAAAGTAAAGGGCATTTTAAAGACACACCCGTGGCCCTCTTGTCTGCAGTAATCTGGATAACTCAGCAGTACAGAATCAATAATCTGCACTAATACCACAAATCATTGGTATGGGAAGAAAAACAGAAACTCAGAGACCTCAAGGCTTTGCAGCTGTAAATAATAGCATTGATAAAGAAGAAAAAGAACAGCAAAATGTAATGATTTTAAAGGTAATATTATTTTTGTCTTAAAAAAATGGCCATCTATATTTTAGGATTTCTGGTTAATATATGAGTCAAGAAAATAAATCAATCTTGTCTCATGTTTGCATTTAGTAATGGCTACCAGAAAATGTTTTGCATTTTCTTAGAATTTTTTTGTTTAAAAATAAAGCAATAAATTTATCTTTTTTTCTACATGCCTCTCACCTGCAAATGCAGTAGATATAATTTTGCTTATAATGTGAATCGAGTACATTACAATGTCGTTCAAAATAAAAATTTAGCTTTTCTAACTGGATAGAATTCTAGATTTCATTTGCTGTATTTTAACTTCTTTTTTCTTTCTTTTTTATTTATTTATTTTTTATTAGTTTCAGGTGTACAAAACAATGCAATAGTTATCCTTTTCATCCCTTACAAAGTGACAACCCTCCTTCCCCCATCCACTTCTTTTTAATCAATTGTTTTTTAAAGTAAAAGATGTTTTATACTCTCATTAACTCATTTTTATACTTATAAAACACAAATATATTGGGTTGTTGGAAAAGTGGTGATGCATTTTTGCAACGAAAAACAGAAAAAATACGTCATGACTTTACTGACAACCCAATAGTTTCTAGATAATGATAGCCAGATTGGTTTTATAAGAGGCATTGACATATGAGTTTGTTAATATGCTTTATTTTTTCAATGTGTGAAGGGTGGAAGTCTCTTCTGTCTTTCCTTCCTAATCCTCTGCTTCACTTGACATTATGCATTGATGACTGGTTAATGAACAGTACTTAGCAACACTAAAATCAATTTTGGAAATAAATGGGGAGAAACAGGTAACATTGTTCCCCAGCTAATTCTGTAGCTTCAATTTTGCCCATTGCAGCCATAATGATCAGCCCCTACCTCCTAGATTTTTATGACCTGTGTAATACACATTTGCCACAATAGAAATGGGCTAAACCATGATTCAAACATTTGGCTACCTACTAGTATAAAGGAACTTTTTCCAGTCAGGAAATACTCATTATTATTATACACTATTAGCATAACAAATAGTTTTTAAAGGATAAAATTTTAACATCATGAGTGCTATGAAGAAACAAAACACAAGCCATCATTTGGCTAAACTCAATTCAACTGTTTACAATGTTAATTCAACAATTCTTCTAAGAAAGTGGTCATCAAAAGTGTCACACAGATAGAAATGTGTGCTGGTTGGTTGACAGTTGCTGTAAAAGATGAAATTGATACTGTTGGAGATTCTGAAGTAACTTTTGAATGGCAATTTATCTATACATTGTAAGAATCATAAATTATTCCAACCCTTTTTCCCAGAAATCTCTCATGCTGTCATAAGGGAAAATTTCAAAGGAAGAAATTAAAATAATTTATATAAAAGGTTCTTTTCACACTGTTTTTTAATAATTAAAAAAAAAGTAAACATAAAAAATGGACACATTAAGTCACAGTTATGTGATAGTTTGAGTACCCATGAATATGATAAACACTGAGACTATGAAAAAATTTAGACATTTTATGAAAAATTTAAGTAAAATTATTAAAAATCACAATTTTATAGCCACTATAATTGCAAAATATATATTTTGTTCATAAGATATGAAAAGGAGAGGGAAAGAGAGAACAGAGTAGGGCACAGATAGATGTAAATTATTGGATTGACAGGAGTGATTTTATTTATTGTTAAATATTTATGAAAGGCTAATTTAATATTTCATTGGGAACTATAAAAAATGCAAGTTATACTCAGAGGTTTTAAATATTGAAAGAATTTTCTGATCAAAGTTTTGGAATATTCTTTATTTAGTAGATGATCAACATGAAATGTTTTTCTTTTAGTTTAAATTGATTTTGCTCTCTCTAATTATTCATATATAAAGCTATATATGTAAGTATATATTTATAGATTAATATAAACTTTCATTATTTTTTCACTAAAATATAAAACCCTAGAATGAGAATCATGGTCTTTTTTTTTTTTTACAGACCTATCTAAAGAACCCAGAAGAGTGCCTGGCACACAGTAATTTCAGTAAATACCTGATGAGTGAATGGATCACTTTAAGTAGTTATGAACAGCTCTGTCAGGATTCATATGTTCACATGTCCATATGTAAGTAAATATGCTATCCTCAGAGTAATGCCCCATCCCTGGTTTTAATAAATAGGTTAGATTCGATTTTATTGTGTGAAAAAAGGAAAATGTGGGTACAGTTGTGTTCTTTGACAACACAGATGTTAAATACTATACTGATAAAATATTTATGGCAAGTAGAAATTTTCAAACGATGTAACATATATAGAGAACATTACCCCTTATATTTCCAGATACTTAGTGTGTACGTGACTGGCACCAAATATTATGGAAGAAACCAAAAAAAAATAACTGGAACCAGAAAGGATTCTTTGTCATTTGTAGGATTTCAAGAGAGGACAAATAAAGTATATTCCTAAACAGAATGACATGAGCATTTAATTTTGTACCTCTACTGATTTTGAAATATGACACTTATAATAATATTATAATGGTATAAGGGAAATTATATATAATATAATTAATATTATAATGGAAATGTATTAGCAGAAAAAAAAAAACAGGAATAAAAGTAGAGGCTGCGAGTAATGCTATTCTACTAAAGTTTTACCAGAAATCCTATTAACTACATGTCTTAGGTCATTTGTTCATAGGCAATAAAGAATTCAGTCCAGTAGATGCCAGATATGCTTGCAACCAAGCTTATCATAAGATAATTTCTTTGTCACAATACATACAGATGCTTCTCTGGGCCATTAACTTTATGCTATCTTTCATACATATTAGCTTAGTGCTAAAAATACAATTGTAGCTTTTTATCTTTATAATCTGCCATGAGTTGAAGTGTGTCCTCAGAAAGGCTTGTAGAAATTCTAACCCCCAGGACCTTTTTTAAAAGCAGACTCATTGCAGATGTAATTAGCTAAGATGAGGTCATACTGAAGTAGGATGGGCCCTTAATCCAGTATGATGTGTGTCTTTATAAGAAAATGATATGGATGGATCTTGAGATTATTATGCTAAGTGAAATAAGTCAGACAGAAAATGTCGAGAACCATATGACTTCACTGATATGTGAGATATAAAACGGAAAGCAACAAAGAAACAAGACAAACAAATAAAGAAACAAAGACTGATAGACACAGACGATAATTTAGTGGTTACCAGAGGGTAAGCAGGGAAGGAGGTGGTAGAAGAGGTTAAATGGGTCAAATATATGGTGATGAAAGGAGAACTGACTCTGGGTGGTGAACACACAATGGGATATAGACATCATGTATTACAGAATTGTACACTTGAGAACTATGTAATTTTACTAACCATTGTCATCCCAATAAATTTAATTAAAAAAAAAAGATAAAGACACAAAGAAAGAGTTCCAGGTGAATACAGGAGCAGAAACTAGGTTATGCTGCCACCAGCCAAGGAATGCCTGGACTACCCGAGCTGCAAGAGACAAGTAAGGATGTTTGTTAGAGGCTTCAGAGGGAAGGAACATGGCCTTGCTGATATCTTGATTTCAGACTTCTAGCCTCTGGAACTGTCAGACAATACATTTCTGTAGTTTTAAATCATCCAGTTTGTGTTATTCTTGTTATGACAGCCCTAGGAACCTAATACAGCCATAGGAAACCATTAAATTGGATAATGCCATATAAACAACATGGAGGTTAAAGACATAAGTTTCAACCTTGGCTCTACCATACTTTATGATGAGTAATCTTCATGGGATACTAAAACAAAAAGTCTTAATCTGTCAGTGAAAAATGTTATCTCCATCACAGTAACATTTACCTCTCTTCTTACCTCTTTGCTCCATTGTGCTATTGTGTATTGAGAGTGCTATCATAAGAGCTAAAGAACAAATCCAAACTTTCCTTGAGTAACCATTATATTTATAAAATCACACCAGGTACTACAGTGATTTGTATTTGATACAAACAAAATGTAAACCAATATCAGGAAATTAAAATGCTCTGAATGAGAGGTGAGGTTCAAATGCTTAATGCTAACTAAATGTTCCTGTTTGTACTAGTTCAAAGAAAACCAGTGGTATCTCTTGAATGCAGATATGTGTAAAGAGCAAACATGCTACACACAAATAAGAATAATAAGCAAAAGCTAAATAGAAATACAAGGAAACATAGTAGGCATTTCATTAGTAACACAGCACATGCAGTCCATGGAAATTAAAGGAGTAGTCACTGAATGGGTAAGACTAGCAGTTTGTAAAGAACCACAATCACTGACCTGAGACTATCAGTTCCCCACAAAGTTACTGATAGTAAGTTTTGTTTTTTTTTGTTTTTTTTTTTGTTTTAAGTCAATAGAGTAAATGCTTTCCTTTTTCACTCTATGCCCCAGAGTTTCCTAACAAATTTGACAACATGGTGGTCTTTCTGACAGCCCTTTACTGTTTTGGTCCTAGTGTATTGACAGCTGGTATTATTTTTTTGTATAGCAAAGAAGAGCAATATATGGACTAACCACAGAAAAAGGAAAGTATTTCAACAACTTTAACCCAGGGTCTGAAGATAGAAATTGAGGTAATTATGTTGACCTTTCTCTTGGAAGTTCTGAGGGGAAATCAGATCTTTAGAAAATCTATATTAACCTATCTAAAATACAACTTAAAAAAAAACCTCTCATTTTCTTGTTAACATGAAAATTTCACTTTCCTTATCCAAACTTTTTAGAATTATAACAGTGATATATCCAGATACATGCAATTTTTAAATTGCAATCTCTACATTTACTCCTTATCTACAATATTAGTTTCTTTCAAACCCTTTTCTTATGAGTTTATTTTAGCTATAAGGATCAATAGCACGTTAATAATTGTAATTAAGTTACAACAGGAACTATGTGGGAGATTATATGTGCTTATGTGTGTGTATGTAATACTATCATATCACATTCTTGGGACTATTCTGATCCTAATAAACGCTAATTGTGGTTTTCACAGCATTGCAAAAAATACAGTGAATCTTAACGTCACTAGCTACTTTCTATAAGTAGAGGATATATAAGTATTTATGGGGACACTGAACATTATTAAACTCTTTCTGCATTTAGGTTGAAACAATTTCTCTCTATTTGGTGTTTTCTGTAGAAGTGTTTGTTTTTATGGCACTGCCAAAATACCCCCTAATTAATCAAATTCTGAGGAATAGGCTAAAGGTTTTTTTGGGGAAAAAAATGTTGAATGAAGACTTCACACCTAAATTTTGATTTTGAATAATAATATATCTTTTTTTTCTCTGGCTTCCTGATTGCACCATTTGTTTTAACAACTGTTTGTGACTTTCTAATAATGTGAAGCTTCTTCAGGAAACAAGGAAAGGGTTACAAATAAATTGACAATAGTGGTAGCAAATGTTAGTAGTACTTCACTAAACTTGTCTCTCAAAAATCTGTACTCATATAGAGTTTTCTAGGAATCAACACCCAACCACATATATGTGCATAAAAGTGTGATTGATTATTCTATCACCTCTTCTGAAATTCTCACTTTGAAATTGATGAACATTAAATTCAGACATAAAAGTTATGATCATAATTTATATATTCAAATACTAAACCACTGTAATGCTTCCAACACGGTGTTGTTAATATGAAATTTATTTGATACCTAAAGTTTGAATCCAGTCATTTCTCATAGAAATTCTTTTGCACTTTAAAACATTTGCAAGCAACAACCTCAACACGCAGATACACACACACACACACACACATACACACATACACACACACACACACACACAGTATCTCTGATGCAATTTACTAACAGATACACTAGAAATTCTATCAAGAGGTTTACTAGAAACCTAAAAAAATCCCTGAAACTGCTACTAAAGTCTCAACAGTAGAGGTCATTTTATAAATTTACTTTAAGAAAAGAAACACTCTAAAGCCATTACAGAATTAGAAAGAACATTTTGATTATTGATTATTAGTGATAATTTTCTGGGGAACTAAGATGCTGAGTAGAGACAAAAAAAAATGTGAGAAAAAAAGAAACCTGAGAGAGGGAAAGACAAAATGTGGGAAAACAGTCTTGCCTTACATCACCTTTATTTACATATTTTATATTTTATATATTTTTACTCTGAAACAAAAATCTCATGTTGGCATCAAATATCTATTGTAGTCATTATCACATATTCGCTCTCTGCCAGTTCTGTCCGCTGAGCCTGGACTGCTCTGAAGCTGATTTATATATGCTTCCATGAATCAACTTGAATCAGGGCATCAGGAAAGATATTTCACACCCTTTTCTTTAGAGCACAGAATAGAACTAAGTGCTTCATATATATACATATATATAGGAATTTGCTAGAGTTCCTTTTAGCTGTTGATCACATGGCTACTAATATCTGACTATCTCCCTTTTGAGGTCTGGCCAAGACTTAAGTCACAGACAGCAATGGTAAATGTGATGTCTTTTCATATGCATAGATTTTCTAGATGTCATTGTTGATCTAGTTTTTTGTATACATTTACTTGCTTTCTGTGTGTGAACTTCAAGTTTTGTACTTTGTCTCAACCCATGAGGACTGTTGATGCTTTTATTTGTTTTTTCTGTTGATGTGCAAAGGGCTGTTAGTAAATTGATAAAACTCCTCTACTCTCTGTGAAAGAAGCTCCCCTCTACAATTTCTTTATTACTGTCCTTGAGAAATAACACTAGCTGTCACCCCTCACATGAAAGAGATGTGTGTTTCCTTTCAGGGTTCCTCAGGTCATGGTTACGTAATTTCTATTCTTTGAACTTGTGTTGAGGTCTCGCCCTCCTCACTATTTTCATTTGTATTTATTTTGTTTCCTAGTTTCCCTTTTCCATTAGAACTCATATTTCATAATTCTGTTTCATTCACCACATCTCACATCTCAACATAGGAGTTTACAATCACAGATACTCCATTTTGTCCTTCCACTCTGCAGGTTTCACCTGATGATAGAATTTGGACAATTTCAGTGTTTTTAAACCAATATATCTTTTTTTCATGCTGCATATATTCTGTACCCAGAATCCCTCTCTCTCATGACTGTATACTATAATTTATGAGGGCATAACATAAAAGCTTTTGTAGAGTTTTATGTTCGACCTGGCTTTTCCTTCCAAGCAAATTTTGTTAATAACTAATTCTCAGAGAACTAAAATTTGAAACTAAAGAGGTGTTTTGTTTCACATGAATAACTTAAGACAAAAAAGGAAAAAGGATGGGCCAGCCGAGTGGTGCGTTGGTTGGGAATTGGCTTGGGATGCCAGCTCTGAGCAGCAGGGTCCCAGTTCAGATCCCACATGGGGACCAGTGACGCTGTGCCCTCTATAGCTAAGATGCTGAACAACAGCTCAATCTGGAGCTGGGCTGCCCTGAGTCACCACGAAGGCATAGGCTGCAGCCCCTGCTGCAGTGGGTTGCCATGGGCTACCATATGTAGCCAGCAGCCAGCGTGAGCTGCCAGCAGCCGCGGTGAGCGGCCGTCCAGAAGCCTGCGACTGATCTGCCTCATCCGGGAAGAGCGCAATGATGGTGCCAACTTGGGCCAGTGAAGCAACGTCCTCCACAACTAGACTGAAAAACAAAAGGACAGCACCTTGTCTGTTCCCCTTCCCCCAATTCCCCAGCACTGTTCCCATCCCCCAATTCCCCCAATTCCCCCAATAAAAATCTTAAAAAAAAAAGAAAAAGGAAAACAAACATAATTTCTTACTCTCAAGAGACATTTAATTTTAAAAGTTTGTAGAACCAATAGGCCCAAGTCTAACTGAAAGCATGGTGTCTGTTACATGTATTAACTGAGAATAGTTTGAACCCTATATATACTGTTTTATCCTATACATAAATTCCTATAATACAGTTTATTTTATAAATTAAGCACAGTAAGAGATTAATTACAATAACTAAAAATAAAATAATAATAATAATAATTGATAAAGTTATGTGAGTGTGGTTTCTTTTTCTCTCAAAATATCTTATAGTACTGTCCTTACCTTTCTTTCCGTGTGATGATGTGAGATAATAAAATGTCTAACCTATTCCTGAATTCATGAAGCAACCCCTACTTGCAGTAAATAGCTTGATGTCACTTGTTTTAGGGGGTCCCTGGCTGAAGTCTTTGGATAGATTCAATGTTTTCTGGCATGATATTCAGGTGCTGTCAATTGGAGCCTTTTCTGTTTATGTCTTCCACCCACAAATTTAATGCGTTTTCCATCTTAACTAGGTATTTATTATGCATTGTGCCCATAACTTTTGTAATTTTTGAAGTGCAACAGCAAACCCAGCCCAATTTTTTTTTCTCACAATTTCATGGTTGGAAGATTTGTTCTTACTATAGATCTTAGCAAACACTGCATACCATTTTTTTTCTTTTTCTTTCTTTATTAAGTTGAGAACTTTCACCTTTTTACTTAAAGGAAGCACTTTACAGCTTCTCTTTGACATACCTGAATTGTCAGCATCACTATTCTTATGCTTTTGGTGTTATTAGTAGGTAAAAAACAGTTTACTTGAATACAAGCACTGCAATACTGTGGTAGCTGACCTCATAAAATCCAGATAGCTGTTAAGTGATTTTTGGGTAGGTAGCTGGTAGTGTTTACAGCATGGAAACTCTGGACAAAGGGATGGGTCATGTCCAGGGTGGATGGAGCTCGAGAGCACAAGATTTCATCATAATATTCAGAATGGCTTGGAAATTAAAACTCATGAATTGTTTATTTCTAGAATTTTCCCTATAATATTTCAAACTGCAATTATGGGTAACTGAAACCATAGAAGGACAAGTCATGGATAAGGGAGAACTATATATATATATATATATATATATATATATATATTGTTAAGAGTTAGAAGACAAGAAATTATTAAGTAAAGAGGACTAAATTAATACAGAAGGAAGCATGGTAAATGTGGAAAACTTAAGGCTCACAGACCACTTATAGCTCTTTAGCTTTCTTTTGTAATTTTTGTTTAACTTCTCTAGTAAATATTTTTCATCCAAATTCATAGAGATACCCTGTATATTAATATGATCTCTTTCAACTAGCAAATATTCTTTACAATATGTTCACAGCAAATGAAATAGACAAGTTATGAGGTAAAATCCAGGGTCCAATAAGGTAAAATAGTTTCCACTTAAATGACATTTATTCATTGTGAGTGCTAAGTACATCTTTCAGGAATGCAGTGAGTCAAATTTTAGACACGTGCACCGAGTTGACTGAGAACAAATGTACTTCTTATTAATTGTGGATTATTTGGGTTGATAAGTGTTTATACATAAAATAGCTCCTGTATTTTAATAAAAAGTCATTTAATGTATTATTCTATGTAGTTAATTGTTCCCTACTTTGAGCTATGCTGGGTCTAATAATAAATAATATATCATACAGCATTTCATTGTTCTAAGAGACATATTATTTCTACATTTAAAAATCTCGAAAATTGAGATATATTTTTATTACCATCATGTAGGCCGATATATTTAACATTCATATTATTGTTATATTTTTATAAAAAAGTGATTTTAAAAGTTTATCAAATAGAAACATATTTTCAATAAATATGAAGGAAAAATGTAAGTGATATGAAAACATTGCATAAAGTCTAATTGGAAGCACATTTTTAAATTTCTTAAATGTAGAAATAATAATAATGCATCTTACCAACAATGATGTCTCAGACCTACATGAAAAGTGGCAGTTTCTAGCATATATAGAACAAAATCTTGCTCCTAATATTCAATAGTTTAAGTATATTTAATTTCTTAGAATTTACTTTTGAAATGTAATTTACTTGGTTTTAAACCAATGTGAACTTTTAAAAATCTATTACCTCCATAACAAATATCTATTTAAAATATTCTATTAATGATACTGTCTAAGTTTTGATTTTAATTTTTTATGAAATTAAAAAATAATACTTCCCTACACAGGGAATAGCCATTTAGGTAATTGATTGAATATTTATCATAACAGACAGTATATTGGAGACTTTCTCCAGAAGTTCTCTGGAGGCCTTAAAGGTCATATAAGGCTGTAATTCAAGTGGCTTGTATTTGGTATGGGGTTTTAAAAGTAGAATTGTCTTATAGCCCAAAGAATTGTTAATTGAGTCAATTTTCCGTGTGTGTGTGTGTGTGTGTGTGTGTGTGTGTGATAGGTAGATTAGGTTTTAACATCAGTTTCAAATCCTTTAATCAATATAGTTGACTCTTAATTTTATTTTCTTGTGTAGATTTTAACATGTATGTTTTTAAATCCTTACTATCAGAGCCGTCTTTTCAATGGGAAAAATAGAAAAAAAAATTGTATCAAAATGTAAATTTTCTTCATCTCTTCAACTATTGAAATGTTCATTGCTCTTCAATTTTCAAATTGATAAAATGTAAAAAATGATTTTTGCTACAAGTAGACATTTCTGAAATTAAATCCACTCAGCTCATTTTTTCCATATTTTTATAACAGTAAACTTTGAAAAACAATAAATGAAGGTACCAATATGAGTTTTATTCATACCAGAAAGGAGCTGCGCATAGCTCACCTAGGACAGATGCTAATGAATGCCTTTGCTATAGGACTCCAGGGTTAGTCTCACTCAAAGTGATGGCTGCTTCTTATTTTTGTATATCACTATCAGCTACCATGGGACAGTGACAATTAGAAGCAGCAGGACTTCCAGTTATTTCTCTGTAATTAACCAATTGTGGAGTGTTTATGTGAGCAATGCGTGGAGGTATCTTTTTATCTAATAGTGAATATTTATGACATATTATTTCTAAATAAATAACCATAATAAACAATGAAATTTTTTTTAAAAAAAGTATTTGAAGGGAAAAAAAGAAAACATTTTAGGCAGACTTCAAAAGAAACATCAGGGAATTTTCTGTGAAACACCACTATGAAACCTGAAAATGGATGGAAAAAGATCCAGAAAAGGCAATATGCCCTGAGGAGTAATGGTTAAATCTTTAGCCAGGGAATACCTGACATGTGTACTCACAAGGAAAAGGACCACAGTTTATTTTTTTACTCTCTTTCAGTTTTAAGTACCACTGAACAACAAAGGACATTAAAACATAAAACTGAAAATGTTTTGTTTTCCTATTTCTTAGAAACCAATTATGTTGAGTGCGATTGTTGGTCTCCATGAACTTGTTGGTAGAAAATCCACTCCTCAACTGTGGCTAGGAAGCATGATCAACAGTAAAAATGAACACCAAAAAGGAGATTTGGCTTGTGAAAAATCTAATATATAGTTGCAATCTTTCAATATAGAGTTTAACTCCATCAAATGAGAAGTCTCAAAATCACTTCAAAGGGTCTAAATCCAAACCCTAATCATAACTGGTTACTTCAATTCAGGTTCGAGTTTAATTGGTGAAATTTAAAGATATCAAGATTGATTAATAGCATATCCATGTAAACATCAACATCTCAGAGGACTCAATATTCTTATTTTTTTTTTTCAGAATCTTTTAGTCAAGTAATTTCAAAAGATTAAAGTGGGTGCAAAGGAAGCTCATTTTATGGAGCAGGCACTATAACCAGGCATTGTCAAATAGCTTAATGTATTTAATTAACACAACTATCTGAGATACATAGTATACCAACTTTAAAGATGAAGAAACAAACACAGTGAAGTTAAATAAATATTTCTCATTCACAGAGCCAGGGGTTTTTGTTTGCACAGTAAACAAATAAGAAATAGTGGTATTGGCGCTGGGTTAGCCCTAGATGGAAGAAGATGATAATGTGTTTATTTTTATGCTGTTGTCCCACCTCTTCAACTTGCAGCACATAATGAAAGATAGGTCAAGCTAAGGCAGTTATATGGGAAATGTGTAAATATATTCCTCTCTTCCTCCCTTTAATAAGCCATCTTAGCTTTCTTTTCTCCCCATGTCGCTTATAATATGTGACTGTGATTTTAAATATGATTTTAGTGACATAATTTAGATAACTTTTAACTATTCCATTCACTTTTTTTGTTTGTTTTTTAAACACTAAATTGTTCTGGGAAGCTTATACTTTTAATGAAAATGAAAACAATTTTTAAAATATTTGTTAAGTTTAGTAAAGTTTAATCCCTTTTTAATAGAACTGACTGAAGAGGATTAAACACATGAAAAATGAAATGAATATTAAACACTTGGGAAAAAAATAGCTTTGTCACTGGAGAGAACAGGGAATCCAAAGTAACTATATTAATAAAAATGCAAATAATAAATAAAGTGACATTTTATATATTCTTTCTAATTCAACATCAGATGCAAACAATAAGTTTATAATGTGATTTTTGAGGGAAAATATTGCAGATAATTAAAATAAATTAATTTAGGTGAATGATGTCCTGAATATTTGTGAGAAAAAAATTCAACTTTCTCAAGTAATTTAATTCAATTAACAGAGACAGTTACATGTCAAATTCTATCTGTGGCTGAATTTACTGGTTGACTGACTTCATTACCCAAATTTGGCAAAAGAACAGATATAATTTCCTTGTATTGAAATTATTTCTTTGGTAAATTAAGAATGTTACAAGATAAAACTACTATGAGTATTACTGTTGCTATTACCACTATCACTAACATGTCTAGAGTTTTTATCTTGTGAAGAATTTTGTATAGATTATCTTTTAATCTTTATACTATACACATATAATATTCATTATTATTATTCCCCTTTAAATATGAGAAAACTGAAGACAAAGTTGCTTTGGACTCAAAAATAAGCATGCTCTCCTGATGACAGGGACCCTGCTCAACCAAGACATTGTATTAATAATATTCTATCATGTTACAAACTGAATTATTCATATAATATTGGGAATAGAGTAATAGTTGCCCCTTCTATAAATGACACATAGTGTGCACCCCATGAACTTTGCTGTCAGAAAAATCTGCATTTAATCCTTAGGTCTGTCATCGACTATCTGTGTGACTCTAGCAAATTTAAGCTTTCTGAGTCTCATCAATAACATGGTACAATAAACACCCACAATCAACCATAGCACATGGGAGAAATTGCATAAATGTTTATTGAATAAATTACTAATTTTTTTATATTCTTTTAGGGAGACATGAATAAAGTCAATCAACTCTGTACCTAATATCTCCATAATCATGCTAGTTTTTATAGGCATTAAATACTAATGACTATAATAGGATTAAAAACTAATATTTAGTGTTTAGATGTATTATTTATTACTACTGAGGTAAGTACTAAGAATTGGAGAAGAGTGTGGTTTTTCCCATTTCAGGGTCAGACAAAAGTAGTCTGTGAATCCACTCATGTTGTAAGCACCCTCTTCTGGCCCCATCCACTCAACAATACAATAGGTAAGCAGGATAACCGAGGCTGAGAGAAATGAGATGACTGCCATTTTTTATACGTTTTTTCCTTTTATTCAAGAATGTTAAGCATCTCCTGCAAGCAGTTTCTTTATTCCCAACTCTCTCATGTGCGACTCAACACAAAGCCTCTTTTCCATTCCCACATCTTCACAAAAATTACTCTTGTCAAGGGGAACCTCGTTGATTCTAAAGCTATTACATGCTTTTCAATTCTTATATTTCTTGTATTCTCTTGGCATTTGATTCTTGATCACTCTTCCTTTTTGAACCCTGCTGATCAAACAAGAAACTCAAGAAACTTACTTGAATCACTCCTTCAGAATCTATATCCAAATAAACAAAAAATGTACCCTTTATTCTATGCACTTACTCTTAAATTCAACTATTTCTGATGTCTTTTATATAACCTTCATTCAAGCCCCTTCTTTTTGGTCTGCAAAACTCTTAAGGAAACTCTTTTCTGTCCCCAGCCTTGCTCTCTTCCAATGATTATCTATTTTGTAGCCATATTAATCTTCTAAAACACAAATTTGACATAATCACAATTTTGTATAAACTACATGGCTGGCTACATTCCTAACCCATTGAAATGCTAGTTGTTGTTTTTAATTTGAATTTGAACTAAAAAAAAAAAAAAAGATTTTAGTGTCTGTACTACCTTAATTGGAATTCTTGCCACTCTTTGACACATTTCCTGCTCCTCTGTTGTCCAGAATGGCTCATTGTTCCACAAATTATTCATGCTTGCTTATTTGGCATAAGTCCACTCTCTGGGTATAGGCTGCCATTTTACCCTGCAATGCCTGTTCCTCAACTATCATCCTTCATTGGCTGAGCTTATCTGAGCTTCAGAGCTCAATGGTGTCACTTTGTTGCTTCTTCCCTGAGGGCTTTTCCAACTCTTCCTTCCATAACCAGGAGAAGTGCTGTTTCAATGTGCCCTGAGCCAATACCCCTCAGAACATGCATCACAAGGTATTGAAATTATCTGTCCATGTTTCTGCCTGTGGCCTCCAAGCTTAAAAGCAGGGCATGCATGCTGTGGTTCTTGGTATCCCCAGCACTGAGTAGAGTGTCTGGAAAAGAGTGGACTAAATAAATATTTGTGGAATGAATGAATGAATGAATGTGCTAGAGAAATTACCAAGTGACATCTGAATAAGTACAACTTGAGCAAAGAAATAGAAATGACACTGTTTAAGGGATTGGCCTGATTGAATCACAAATTAGAATAGTTTTTTGGAAGAAGTATATACTCTGTTACAGAGTAGAAGAGAAAAGAGCAGATAACAGGCAAGAATAGTGGCTGGAATAAAAGCACAGAGAGGAAAGGGAGGCACTGGTTCTGCTGTAGTGTTCAAGATGCTCTCAATTACAAAGACATCAAAAGGCATAGAAAGATATTTATTTCAGATTAATTCCTATCAAAAATAATCTCTTTCACCATGCTTTCCAATATATACTCTCAGCTTTGTGAAAGAGATTTGTAATAAATATTAAGCTTTGAATCTTTTCAAGATCTCTAGCCACACATTCCTGCTGTGAAAGCTGTTAGCATGCAATGTTTCCTAAAGATGGCATGTTCAATATTATACCCTAACCCAATGGGACGAATAATGTGGATATTTAAAACAAACAGAGTATCCTATTTTTACTCAGTGCTTATATTACTTTTGTCTCATGCCCAGCTTACAGACTTTAACACCCAAAGAGAAAAAGCGCAAAACCTATCCTAGGATTCTTCATTATAAGAAGGTAAGTCAACCAGTCCTAATAAAGGAATGCATCTTCTTTTACCACAAAAGGGTTCTCCTTTTTCCATCATCACTTTGTAATCCTAGAGACACTTCCCCACTTGATGTGAGAGGTACTCAACTAAAAGTTGTAAAAACAGCCTCTCTTCAATGTCTTCATTCTATTTGGTTATTTTAGGGTAAAGAAAGTCCATGTAATGTCCCTGTCTCTTAATTTATTTGGCTGACCTCCAAAGTGTAGCTGTCAGCTAGTGTTAGCTAAATAAGTATGAGCCATGGCCCATGGCCCATTTACTGTCAGTCACTTGGATGAAAATATGCCCCCATATAAGTACTGCTGAACATCAACAGTAGGGACCATCAATATAGTTCTCTCCAGTCAAATGCCCAAAGACTGAGTAAGGATATCAGAAATTGCTATATAAACAGACACACACAAAAAGTCCATCAATATACTCTATGTTTCAGATGTATTTTATTTAAATACAATTAAATCTCATCTTATCAAGGAAGTAATCTATGATTAACCTCATCTGCCATCTCTTAACTTTGTAATCTCAACCTGTATTTACTCATGTTCAATATTTGAATTGTCATTGTTTATCATGTAGTCTTCATTTATGTATGTGTGTTTTGAGTCTGTACATGTATGTCCTATCTCTTCATTTAGACTGCCAGATAATTAGGAGTAGGATTTCTGTCATATTTCTGTATCTTTTTTTCAGTTTTTTCTAGAATATCTCATCTACATTAATTTTCTGAATATATGCTGAATAAAGATGGAAAAATACTATTTCTTGTGATTTTTAGATACACTCAGTTCTATAAAGTATCATAACATTGTTTTTTTGTTTGCCATTTGCCAACTAAAAAGATCCTAATGGAAGATAATATCACTCAAAATTTCCCAAGTTATAGATTATCCCTGTGAAATACTCTGAATCTATCATCTCTATTTGTAGCTTTAGAAAAACATGGATGTAAGTACAGATATATTTTTAGCAAAAACAAGATCACACTGATATTTAGTTTTATAAAATTATTATTTTTTTCATTTAATATACAATATTTTATTACTAACAATTGGATCTTTGATTGTAAAACTGTGACTAAGTACTTATACACTGGAACTTAGGCTTTTCTGGATTTTCCTTCCATCAAAAAATGCACATAGTACTGTGCCACAGAGAAATCAATTTGCATTAACAAATCAAGTTGCAAAGCCACAAGAAACTAAGGACTTTATTAAAAATCCATCAGTCTCTATGATAAAAACAAAAAACAAAAAAACAACTGATAATTTTATCTCGGACATCTTGGAATGTGAAGCAAAGGTATGTCTGCCTAGAGTTATTTAAAATAACATAAAACCAGGAGAAAATAGGTTTTGATTCAATATTTTTAATATATAAAGACACAGAAGCATCTTACGTATAATGATTCTTAAGTGTAAACTTACTTTGATATGGGGTGGTCATACAACCCCAGAATGGCTGTGGCAATCCTGGTTAAGGCTTTTTAACATTTGTTCTGGATTTTTCATTTTTCACTAAAGTAGTACTGTTGCTGCTGCTGCTGTTGCTGTTGTTATTATTTGTTTCACAAAAATAAATCTTCTCTTAAAACAAAAATCTCACCTCGTACTGTGTACATGTGAGACACATAAGCACACATAGTGAACAGCGGCTTCATCTTACTATCTCTTGTCTTTTTACCCTCCTCTGATGCAACATGGTGATGATGCCAGGCGCTTGCTGATAGTGTTTCCACCTATTCAAGAGTGGCTAGGGACACTTCACTCCTTCTGGTCTCTGGTGAAAATAGAAGAAATATATGATGCTGTTGACCCTACTGGACATATGATAAACCAGCCAGTTGTACCTGGGCTGTTCACTGTGAATGAGAGAACAAAACTATTGCCAGATTATCAGTTAGTACAGATGGAGGGAAAGTGAAAATGATAGGTAAAAATAAATGTGGTGTGTATAAGGAAAAATAGAGGTTGAGAAGTAGAAGTTCTGTTTTAGTTCTTATAAAGAGCAATTTCTTGCCAAATATTGCATATTTTTACATGTATATTTATTTATTTATTTTATTATTGATTATGATCTTATTTTTATCATTTCTCAATAAATCATCTTGAATTTTGAATCGTCATTTTCAAATAAACATGATGATGAACAAAATACCTGCTTTATCAAATTTGGACAATGTTTGGTCACTAATTCTTCCAATATTTTTCTGTCAGCTCTGTCCTTAAGGATTTCAATTTGATGTAAATTAGGTCTTGAAATGGTATGATATCACTATATAAATAGGATCTGCAAGAACTAAACTCATAAAAAATAGATACTAGAATGATGGTTACTAGGGGCTGGGGGATACTGAGGGAGAATGGGGAGAAGTTGGTCAAAAGGTAGAAACTTCCAGATATGAGTAAGTTCTGGGGATCTAATATACAGTATAGTGATTATAGTTAATAATACTTTTTTATATACTTGAAAGTTGCTAAAACAGCAGATTTAAAATGTTCTCAACATAAAAAAGAAATTATAATTATGTGTCATGATTCAGGTTAATACTATGGTGGTAATCATTTTGCAATATATGAGCACATCAAATCAACTTATTGTACAATTTAAAGTTGCACAATGTTATATGTCAATTATACTTCAATAAAGCTGGAAAAAAATAGGCACACAAACAATAGGTTAAAAAAAAGGGTTTCAATTTTCAAATTTTATAATTACACTTTGGAAATCTTAACTTTTAAGAAAAAATTTGTGATGAAGAGTGCATATTTAAGGGGATAAATTTATTCTGAACACTGAAATAGAATGAAATTGACAGACTGTACAATTTTTCAGCAACTGGATTTGGTGAAGCTTTCAAATGAATGACGAAACAGAGACAATTCATTTGATGAGTTTTGTCATGTAAAAATATTTGCCAAAGAAGGGTATTTTGAATGTAGTCAAAATGACAGTATATGTGAAAATATTTGGGCTGAAGTAATCACACATTTTTGTATAGAAAAAAGAGAATTAAGATGTCCTTTATTTAGCAGTATTTTCAGTAAGCATCTTAACATTTATAGAATATTTCCTATTTAAAAAAAATATTTTGATCCACAGAGGATAGTCAGTTGGAGGTGTGAGGAACTTTAAAAAGGCAACTTTGAAAAAAAAAGATTGAAGATTTTATATAGAAAAGACTCTTTGAACAAAACTTTTTTTCTGAATTCTATCAATGGCATGCTATGACAGATATGGTTAAGAAAGCTGGTTAGAGTACATGGAATATTTACTAAAATTATTTTGCTTATTTTAATTATTGATATTCAAAAGTTAACATACTTTTTAAAACATTACTTTATTATACATGGATGTATATTTTCAGAAATAATTTTAGTTTTGAAAATAGTTTATGATTTAGAACTACTTTATGGGCTAGTCAATAAGTCAATATTTCAAAATTATATAATTTTAGTTATTTTTAATAGTCTCTGTTATTCATAGAATTGCATGGTTTGAACGATAAATTGCAAGGACATTCTCACTCTTGCACCTACATGTGAAGTTTCAGGGGATTCTACTCCCCACCCAGTTCATATTCTCTGCTGACTCTTTGTGTTTCTACCTGGACTACTACCACTCCTTTTGAAAGAAACAGCCAAGTGGTAAAAACTAAAGAACAAGCAGCCTTCAGTCCCGAACTACAATATATCATCAGATCTGGGCCCTCTCCAAACTGTAGTTTTTCATGATGACTTTAGATATCTCCCTGAAAAATAAAATTATCAAATTTTCTAGGAAATATTTGATATCTTATCATCAGGGAATTAAGCAATGGAAGCAAGACTAAAACCTAAAGACACACACTTGGCAAATGCCTACTAGACATTGTGACTTTGAGCTATGACCACCAGTGTATCTTTTTTGTTTAATATTTGAAAGAAGACATGGGGAATCTATGAGAACACATCCAGCTTTCCAACTGGCAAACATTGTCTTCATTGTTAAAAAGAAAAAGGAACATATTTTTAATACTTAAAGCTGGCAAACAGACACATACATTATGACTTATTTATATTGAATATAAATGAAAATTTCTTAAATGATAAATAAGCAAAGTAAAATAAATAATTCCTTAAAATAGCCAACCATCTTAATCAGGTGGGTTGTATCCTAAGAAAATTCAAATATAGCTTATTTGAGATTGTTTCCTTCTTCAGTTTTATTTTTTTTTAAGATTTTTATTGGGGAATTGGGGGGATGGGAACAGTGCTGGGGAATTGGGGAAAGGGGAACAGACAAGTTGCTGTCCTTTTGTTCTTCAGTCTAGTTGTGGAGGATGTTACTTCACTGGCCCAAGTTGGCACCATCATTGCGCGCTTCCTGGGTGAGTCAGATCAGTCGCTGGCTTCTGGACGGCCGCTCAAGGCGGCTGCTGGCCACTCACGCTGGCTGCTGGCTACACACGGTAGCTCATGGCAACCCACTGCCACAGGGGCTGCAGCCTACACCATTGCGGGCGACTCATGGCAGCCCAGCTCCAGGTTGAGCTGTTGTTCAACATCTTAGCTGTGGAGGGTAGTGTCACTGGCCCTCATATGTGGGATCCGAACCGGGACCCTCTGGTGTCCCAAGCCAGTTCTTAACCATCGTGCCACTCAGCTGGCCCCCTTCTTCAGTTTTAAATTCATCATCTTTCTTGCACCATCTAGATATTAGCCTTAGCTTTCCATTACAGTGCCTCCTTGTGGAATAAAAAGTCAACTGAATTGCTGAGGAAAGTTTTAAAATTTACCCTCCTCCACCCCATCAGGCTGAAAGTAAGTGTTGTTTTCTTTCGGATACTTTTTGGAAGATCATGAACCAAAGTAGAAGGAGAAGAACATAACAAATATAAACTAAACTGCAAAGCATCAGAAAAAAGCAAGGCAAGTCATAAGCAGGCTTTTTCCCTTCACTGGGAAATACGCTAAATGTTCAAATATGCTAAATATTCAAGATAGTGAGAGGAAGGAAAAAGATCTGGGGTACTGTACACAAATTTTAGATGCACCCTGAGATTCTGAGTTAAGGCTTCAAGCCCTATACTCAGGGGTCTTAGCTTTAGAGGGTGATGCAGGCAATATGAAAGATTTTCTGACAGAAGACCTCCAATGATTTTAGGGATATTTGAGAATAAATACAATAGTTTGTACTTTGTTACCCAGAAAGAAGGTGGCCTATAATGAGCTTGCAGATTCTCTGCGTGGCTGTGGGTCTTGTCCTAGCAGGCGGAGGGGTCTCTGCTGATGGGCTGAAGGCAGCGCAGAGAAGCCTGCTGATCTGAACTTGGTTCTGGGAATTTCTAAACCACCAAAGAGTCAGGGGAAAAGGGGGAAATTCAAATCCATGTTCAGAGAGGAACTAGTGCTTAAGAGACTGGAGAGGGTACAGACTCAAGTGGGCTTGATTCACTGATCACGTGACTAGAGGCAGAGTAGGGAGCCCAGACATGGCAGTAGCTGCTGTCACAAAACAGTCTAACTTCAGCAGAGACCCAGGAGACCTGAAGAAGAGTCCTTGGTTCAAACACCCATGTGCTGATACCAGGGAGCCTCGTATGTCTCCTAAAGAAGTTGAATTACCTCCCAGGAGGAAGAAAAACAATGGGCCTAAATCTAACTCAACATTTATTGAAAAAAGACCTTATTTCTCAAGTAGAAATGAATGACTTGCCTTGAATTATAGATTTGTTTTCTTTTTTTCCTATCCGTGTAAAAAGGGGTTTGTGAGTTCCATTGATTTCAATTATAGAAAAATTAGGTTAAAACTTTGCTCTGTTAAGTTCAAAATGTGTATGCCTGAGATTTCTGGGCCTTGAAGATTTTAAAGTCATACTCACTAAAGAGCAAGTTTGTGTGAGGCACTGTGATGGTCTATAAAGTATTAAAAGTTTTAGAAATTTTGCTTTTTGCCATCTTAAAAACAAAGATTTAGAGACTTAGGTACAAGGTTGTTCATTGCGGAATTCACTGAAATAGAGGAAAATTGCTAACAACATAAATATCCATGACTGAGGAATAAGCCATGTTTTAATGCAGTTACTCAAAGTTATATTTTATAAAAATATTGAATGGAATAAAATTGCTAACAATACAATATTCGGTATACAAGCAGAATACAAAAAAAAATGTTGGTTGGAAGAAACTTTTATATTATTTTTATACTTTTAGTATGTTTGAAATATTTAAAATATATTACTATTTAAAAATTAGATATACTGTATGATCACATTTTTCAAAAATAAAAGATGTATAAGGTGTGTATTCTCAAAGAGATGTTATCCCTTTTGAGATAACAAGTTCTGTTATAATCTGTGTTTTCTGTGACCCTGGATTCTGCATCTGAAACATATTTCCAAAATTGCATTTTTTAATGTAATTAATTCATACAAATTTACCAAATCTCAGCTCAATTCCCAGATTTTCTGGTGACTTCTGGTGAAGCCGATGCTTATATTTTCTATCTCAGGTCACAGTATACCTTGTCTATTTCACTCAGTCTGGCATTGAACCATATACAGTGGATTGCCCTCTTACATCTGTTATATAACTACAATAGGAAATTAACATTGATAAAAGTGTATTACTTCATCTGTAATATATGTATATAATAATTTCACCAATTTTCCCAATACTGTCCTTTAGAGTATGCATATATGTATGTGTGCATGAAAGTATATATTTATTTTTGAATATATTAGACCAGGACCCAATCTAAGATTACATGCTGCATTTAGTATCATATACTTTAGTCACCTTTAATGTAGAATAGTACCTATATCTTCCTTTGTCTTTCAAGACCTTGACATTTTTGTAAAGAAAAACAAAGTCATGTTTAAGGAAGTATTTTTTCTGGAATTGCATATTCTCTTTAATGAAATATATTATGTTACATGAATTTTGTGAAGAGGTCTCAGTTTTGATAATTACAAAAGGGAAGAGATCATGGACTTGAGTTTAGAATTTTCTTTTATGATCATCTTCAGCGGTTCTCAACCTTCCTAATGCCGTGACCCCTTAATACAGTTCCTCATGTTGTGGTGACCCCCAACCATAAAGTTATTTTCGTTGCTACTCTATAACTGTAATTTTGCTACTGTTATGAATCATAATGTAAATATCTTTTTGTTTTCCGATGGTCTTAGGCGACCCCTGTGAAAGGGTCATTCCACCCCCTTTCGCGGCCCACAGGTTGAGAACCGCTGAGTCTAGATTCATTATGATTTGTCCTGTAGAATGTGGGACCAATTTGAATTTCCATGTGAACAGATAAACTTTGCAGGCAGTGCACTGATAGCTTCAAGGGTGATGGTGCATAGAAAAAGTAGGGAAGAGGAAGAGAAAAATGACTAACAAAGGAGGAGGAAGTCTGCAGGTGGAGAAGCAGGAGGAAAACAAAGGGAAGAGATGAAACAGTGTCATTTTCTTAAGCATACCTCAGACAGGGTTATTATACTTACTTATCTGAGAGTTATCCTAAAGGCTTTCCCACTGTTTTAGGTATATTCAGCAAACATATTGAAAGTTCTTCCTTTTTCTCCAAATAAACAAGTCAGTAAATTACAGTCCTTCAGGTCTTCCCAAAATACTGCAAGAAAGAACATTTCTCTTGGATAACCAATTTAATTACTTCGGGAGTGCTCATTGTTACAATATTTCATGGTAAATGCAAGTGCCCTAGAGATTTAGAAACCTGCTGGGGAAAGAAATGCTGAGGGTTCCTTGGTTACTTTTCAAAAGTTCTGTGGAATACTAATGGAACTACAGCTGTACTTTGAAAAATGTAAAGTCCCCATGTAACAATACCAGGTAACCAGCAGTTTAGGAAACACCAGAATTTATAAAGACCCCAGTGGTTTACTGGAAAGTATTGCTATTTGTATATTATTAAAATGTGTATGTTAGCAAAATAATGTTGATATTCTGCAAGTCACCTGGAATCATGGTAAAATAGCTTAATAAGCCAAATTGGTAAAATTCATTTTAGTGGCACAGTTTTTGTTTTTTTATAAAAGATAATTAAAACGTTCTTTTGACTATTGGGATAATAGAGAGAAAAATATCTTTAATAATTTAAAAATGAGTTATGAAATAATTTTAATTTTGCTCTATCTCTTTTGCTTTCTCTCATGATGCTATGAATCGTTTAGTCAGGGTCAAGACCAGGCCAGTGATTCAAGTCTTTATTTCAAAGATTAAACATGTTCCAAGAATTCTTGATAAAAATTCATTTTATTCCGAGAAGGGTTCTGAAAAAAATATTTTCTACCTTGTTCTGCTTACACTTCTTAACTGTTTTAGGAGTTACTTAGTCAATGAATAGTCATTTTGTTAATATATGCTATTTCTCAGCTGAATATCTCTTGAGAATTGCACTAAAGATGCAGTAATTATTTTTGTCATTTTCATATAAATCAGTAAAATACATATTTAGTGTTACCAACACAGTGCTGTACGCAATTAAAAAGACAAACATTGTTGATAGCTATATTTTGAAAACATTTTTTGAAAATTTTGCACTGCTTAGAATGTTTCTCTGTGTTCACAATAGCCCAGATGTGCAACTATAAAAATATTGGCTCAAACCTCCTTATGAATTGCTTTGTGGGTCCCACTGGTGGATATAATGACCTCTTTCACCTTGTCAAAAGGGCAATCATGTCAAGCTCACAGTAGTCAATACTCTGAAGAGCATCCGTTCAGCCCAGAAACATGGACCAAGCAGGAACTCCAGAGCACAGGTGCTGAGACGTGCAGATATGACAGAGACAAATAGTTCCAGGACTCACCAGCTGATCAAGGACAAAGGGACACTCTGCCTCTGAGGCTAAAGCCCACTTAGATTTCTCCTGTATCACTTAATGATGTGAGCAGAGACTTAATTCTTTGAAGTGCCTGATTTAAGAAGCCGAAGAGCAAAGGACGTTTTTTGCTTGATCTGATCCTTGTTATTAAAAAAAGCAGAGGGGATAAAACACTTTCTATTTTTATCTATTGGTGTATTTTAAGGGCAGCGTTTTAGTCTGTTCATCTATATTTTGCCCTCTGCTCTCATTTGAAAGTTTCTATTCGCTTCTGAATAAGAGTGGCAATTAATTTGTTGATATAACCTGTAGCTGATTATAGTCAACTTTTTCCCATTTGCAAGATAGTTTGTCTTATTTCAACTGTCTTATCATTCATTTTGCACTCCAATTTAATTAAGAATCGCAACTGAGAATTTCACAAAATTTACTAAAATAATCTAGTTTGATATCATATCCAAAGTAAAACAATGAATAAGAAATCTGAATCGCCTTCTTTTCCAAGCATAGTCTGTCCACTATTGTCTTGCAAAAAATTTCTTTAAGAGTTGACATTCTTTTCCTTTTTTTTCTTTACTACCCAGATTCCCTTTGTGTACCAGAGTCCTGGGTAGTATTGATTGAAATGCTGCCCCACAGTATAGCATTCCGATGACCTTCTGAATATTTCTGCAAATTCCCAGGGCAAGAATGAGTTGTGGCTTATGATTCTTTCTGTCCTTGATCTGCGGCTCCTGCATAATTGTTTTAGTTCACGGATCTCATTGCTGTCTAGTGCACAATGCTCCCTTTTTAAGGGTATCAGCAGAAATGTTGTATCTAAGCCTCCTTCACATACACTTCACTCTCACATGAATTTGTGTGCAGGAGCTACGTTTACTGAAGGTTTGGAGAGACAGAGAGATTTACAATACAAATATGCTGATAGCACCATTGGTTTAGATACCATGTTTTAAAACTACTGCATCCATAGTCCTATCCTTCTCTGCAATTCCCTCGCCCTTCTCATTTTCCTCATGACTCTGTCTTGTTTCCAAACTACTATTCATTTTTAATACAAAAAGAAAAAAATCCATGGATCTTTTCTTATTTGGCTTCAGCCTACCCATTCCAACAGGTTCCTCACCTACTATCCCAAGTAGCATATGGTCATTCTCATGAATGAACACTGACTTTAAGAAACAAAGAATGCTGTCTTCCATAAAAGGAAACAAATGTTAACTATGAAGAGATTTAAAAAAAAAAAAACATTTCACTAAACTTCACTGCATATGGTCAGAGACCCTGATTACCAATATTAATGTGGTTATAGATACGTTTATCTTTCACTATAGACTTGTATTTAGGTTAGCTATAATTGAAGTTAAGCCTGAACAAAGTAGTAGTTTCTTGTTTATATCTTTCCTTTGACTTTCAGCCTGAAGAACAGCAACAACCTTTATTTCCAGCACTGTCACTGAGCTCACGTTTCATTATAGTGACAGTGTAACTACGAGTATCGGTATCAATATCCTCCTTGGGAATACAGCAAAACTGGACTCGTACATTTGGGTGGGCTTGGTGCCTGCCAGGTATGTTAAAGATCAAATAAATGCCATGGGAGAAGCTGCAGATTCTGGAAGCAGACCTATCTTCTTGAGATGAAGACAATCAGCACAGATGATCTGCCTAATTAAAGACAGGTTCCTGATTCCCCCTTAACCCTACCCATGTTTTAATTATGCTGTTGTATCCCAGAATATCTTGCATTTTCCATGAACACCTGACTGGTGCTACTGCCACTGACACTATTCACATCTTAGAAAACATGTTATGAAACAGTGAACAATGATAAACCACCTATGACTTTTGGAGTTTGGGACATGCCATCCCAAATTATGTTGCTTTGATAGGTTGCTTGTTTTGAACTGTAGGCACTTGGAAAAAGCAAATGCAGGAAGAGGCTTTCTCTGGACGGACGCTTCTCTGATTAAAGGTAGATCTTCCAAAGGAAACGCAAGTACTATAAATCCCCTCTCTGGGAGTTTCATCAACTAGGGAAAACTGACTCTTATCTCAAAAGAGAAGATTAGAAGTTGACATCAGGCCTAGACAAACTTTATCACAAACTATCCTACCTTCCACCTATTCTTGTAAAAGCCCATTCATCTGTCTTAAAAATCATTCACTATCCCCTTTCCCTACTAAGGTGGGTTTTAATCCTGAATTTAAAAGCCACCTCTTTGAATTATTCATTTTCCCTTGGGTGTCTCTGGTGTATATATGAGGTATATATGTTAATGGGCTCCTCTTTGTTTTGCTCTTGTTAATTTGTCTTCTTTTACAGGGGTCTCAACTAAGACCTCGGAAGGGTAGAGCGAAAGTGTTTTAACTCCCCTACAAAATGTAAACCAAAGCCCTATATACAATGAAATCACCAAAGAAGGATTTACTTGTTGGGGCATCAGGGAGGATTTCATAGACAAGCTGGCATTTGAGCTGGTTCTTGTAATAAAATAAGGTAGCTGATGAAAAAAAGGGGGGTGTGAAGGGCTTTTAAAATTGCAGGAACCATTTGTGTAAAAATATGTAGAATTGAATATGCATGTATATTCACCAGAGTGTTGATTTGGAGTCACTAACATCTTCTGGATTTAAATCATAGTTCACTTTTGCATGACTTTATGTTAGCTACCTAATATTTTCCAGTCTTGGTTTCTACAACTATTCAATCATGTGTTTTTAAAAGTTGCTATGGAGAGTTTTTGTGGTAATTAGAGATAATACAATAGATGCTCCAATATTTGTAAAAAGGAGCAGAACTAGGCCTAGCTAAGTTGGCAAGTTGTACCAGGTGGATATCCTTGTAAGAACCCTTAGAGTCTTGTTTTCAACTAATTAGACACCATGGAATACATTCTGTAAGGCCACGAGAAAACTATATAAATGCTTACCTGGAATCTTTAATTATTCAGCAATACTTTGGACTCCTAATGTCTTTACCAAAGATTTATTCCCTCCACCTAATGTAATTTGAATGGATGTTTCATTATATTATGTATTAAATAAAAAATTTAAACTCAGCATATTTTAATAGGTTTCAAGAATATAATAATTTTGGGGAAATCATTTGAGGATAATCTATAATTACTATTGGCATTCTTTACCTTCTTATTCATGCCAAAGGGCACCAACATTCAATGTTAGTTGTTTTATTCTTTCACTCCCTAATGGTTTACTGCTTTGTGTCAGGACCTTATTACCCCTGATCTGGGCTGTTATAATATCCTACTGCACTCAGCCTCTCCTCCCCTTCAATCTACTCTGAATTAACCTTTCTAGAACACAATTTTTATCTTCGTAATTCTCTGCTCAACAACCTTTAGTGATACCCCATTAACTACCAAATAATACAAATAATTACAAAATAAATCTAATTATTCATCTTGGTTCAAGCTGTGTTGGCAGGTGAACCAGAGTAGGAGTGAATAAGGTATGAGGGAAGCGGAACAAGCAGAGTATTGATTTGGAGTCACTAGCATCTTCTGGATTTAAATCATAGTTCAAAGTCACATTTGCATGACTTTATGTTAGCTAGCTAACCTAATATTCTCCAGTCTTGGTTTCTGCAGCTAATCAATCATGTGTTTTAAAAAGTTGCTTTGGAGAGTTTTGTGGTGATTAGAGATAATATAATAGATGCTCCAATATTTGTAAAATGAAACAGAACAAGGCCTGGCTAAGCTGGCAAGTTCTGGCAGCATAAATATAAGAATATTTCTAAAGTAGACAAGAAGACCCAGAAGTATACCAGGAGAAAGAATCCAGAAGGTAAACGGGTCATCAGGAGAGACTGGCAGCTGGTAATAGGCGGGAAGTAAGAAAGTCAGGGGATTTTACCAGGTGGATATCCTTGTAAGAAACAGGTCTAGGAAGTCCATTATCAGGAAGAAATGATCCAGAGAAGAAATTAATTGAGATCAGAAGTTTCATAGAGTAGATAGATGGCACCCAGTCTCAGCAAAAGGAGTTGCCAGGGCAGAACTCCAGTACCATGAGGATACAATGGAGTATGAAAACCTCCAAGATTCAGCTGATCCCAAGCCTTTAATGTGTGAATATGGGCATTTTTAAAAAAGATTTTTATTAAAAATATAGTTAACATACAATATTATATTAGTTTCAGGGGTACACCATAGTTATTTAACATTTATATATATACCATAATCAGTATTTATTTATAAAGAAGTAATCAGTATGATAAGTCCAGCAGCCATCCGACACCACACTATGCTATCACAATATTATTGACTATATTCCCCATGCTGTACATTACATCCCCATGACCTATTTGTTTTATACCTGGAAATTTGGACCTCTTACTCCCCTCCCCCCCTTTAAATTTATCAATTACAGTTGACAGTCAATATTATTTTATATTAATTTCAGGTACACAGCATAGTGGTTAGACGTTTATATAACTTAATATATAAATTATATATTTATAGTCTAGTATCCACATAGCACTGTACAGTTATTAACATATCATTGCCCCAACCCCCTCCCATCTATTACACCAACAAATCTAGTACTCTTCTGACACCATACATAGTTACTACAATATATTATTGACTATATACCTTATGCTATACCCTACATCCCCATAACTACTTTATAACAATCAATTTGTACTTAATCCCTTCCCCTTCTTTCACACGTGTCCCTAACCCCCTTTTCATCTGACAACCATAAAATTTTTTCTGTATCTATGACTTTGTTTCTGTTTTGGTTATTAATTGTGTTCTTAGATTCCACATATACCGTAAGTGAAATCACATTGCATCTATCTTTCTCTGTCTGACATACTCCACTCAGCACGACATCCTCCAGGTCCATCCTTGCTGTCGCAGATGGCAAGAACCCATTCCCTTCCATGGCCAAGCGATATTCCATTGTATATATGTACCACCTCCTCTTTATCCATTCTTCCATCGATGGACACCCAGGCTGCCTCCACATCTTGGCCATTGTAAACAATGCTGTAATGAACACATGGATACACACATCCCCTCAAAGTAGCATTTCTGGTTTCTTCGGATAAATACCCAGAAGTGGGATTACTGGGTCCTTCATTGTCTCTTCTTATATCCTTTGTTTTAAACTCTGTTTGTCTGGTATAAATTTTGCTACCCCAGGTTTTTTTGTATTGCTATTTCCATTTTCATAAAATATCTTTTTTCATCCCTTTACTTTCTGTCTGTGTGTATCTTTCAATCTGAAATTATTCTCTTGTAGGCTGCATATTGAAGAGTTTTGTTTTTTTATCCATTCAGCCCTCCTATATCTTTTATTTGGAGCCTTTAATCCATTTACATTAAAAGTAATTGTTGAATATGTAGCTATTGCCACTTTATTATTCATAATTTTGATTTTTTTCCATCTTCAAGTCCCTCTAACACTCCTTGTTTAATGTTGATAAATTCTTCTAGCATTTTCTTGTCTGGGAAGCTCTTTATCTGCCCTGCAATTTTAAATGATAGCCTGGGTTGTAGGTCTTTGCTTTTCATCACATTCAATATTCTGTGCCAATCACTTCTGGCTGGCAAAGTTTCTGGTGAGAAAGCAGCTGAGAGTCTTATGTTAGTTCCTTTGTAAGTTACTAGTTACAGCTGAGTCAACAGGGCAGCGCAGTGGAGCTCACTAGGCCAATCAGATTCAGATTTGGCCTGTGAGGGCAGGCTAAACATAGGAAAGATGGCACCCACTGCTGGCTGCATGGGAGGAGGACCCCCTCACCAAGAAAATGCCGACAGTCCTCCAGTCCTCCAGTCCTCCTTCTGCAGCCACACACCTCAGTCTGCTTCCTGTATGTCTCCAAGGCCTTCTGAGTCACCGTCCCTCTGCTGGAGCTGAAGGTGAGTGCCCGCAAGTGAGTGAGTCTGTGAGTGGGCTGTTTAAGAGGACACCTGGGTTACCCGTCACCTTCTATCCCACCCAAATGCTCAGAATCCCTGCTGTCTATGACAGCCAGATGTTGTAGGGCTCCTCTTCCTGGCACCAGTACTTTGGGTTGGAATCCTGGTGTGGGGGGCTAGGGTCCCTCGCTCCTCTTGAAGGGGAACTTCCATGGCTGAGATATCCCTCCTGATTCTCAACTACCACAGGGAGGTTTGGGGTTCATTTCTCATCTCTTCCCCTCCTATCAGTCTCACCGTGGCTTCTTTGTATTTTTAGTTATAGGACTCCTGTTCAGCTAGACTTCAGATGGTTCTCCACATTGATTATTCTATAATTTAGCTGTAATTTTAATGTGTCCGTGGAAGGACAAAGGCACAGTGTTTATCTACTCCGCCATCTTGGATCTCTCAGCCAACTATGAGCATTTTTTCATTTCCCCTACTTTAAATCCAGATCTGCATTTGAGCCCAGAAAAAGTGAAATATATGGAGTAATGGCATCTCAAATATGTAATATCACCCTGGGAGTGATGTTTGGACTAGAGATAAGGATCCAGTCCAGACTCTTATGTAATTTTCTTATTAATTTTGAACTGGACACTCTAAAGTTTGTTAATGGTTTGAGCTTTATAAATAGTGTTTTCATTTATGAAATAAATTTCCACTGAAACACTATACTTTGAGTAGAGTTGATATGTCACATCTATTCTCAAATAGAACAATAAAGAAATGATCTATGATTGATAAGAAGACAAATGTCTATCTAAGGTTTTAAACTTGAGATCAGTGGTAGAAATAAAGAAACATGCATACTCCAATTAAAAATATTTAGATCAAATTTGTTTAACAAAACCCTTACTATGTTCTAGACACTTTTATTAACTCCATTTTACAGATGTGGAAACTGAGCAAAGCAAGTTTAAGTAAATTATTTCAGGTCATATGGATAAAAAGCGGTATAGTCAGAATTTGAACTCTGTTAAATTTAATTCTAAGACTCCATGTTTTTAATCACCATCCCATCATGGCTGATTATATGTTAATAAATGATTAAATAGCATCCATTAGAAGAAAATTAGATACCATTGAAAGTTAAATAAAAAAATAGCTCCAAATGTATATAATTTAGATTTGCTGTTTAATAAACCACCTCAAAACTTAGTGACCTAAAAAAACAACTGTTTATTTAGCTCAGTCAGCTTAGTGGTTCTTCATATCCGAATCAGCTCAACTGATCTGTGGGGCACATTCAGGTGGATGGTCTAGAATAGCTTCACTCATATGTCTGGCAGGTGGCAGGCTTTTGGCCAGAGTGCCTTTGTTCTCTTCCACATGGTCTCATCTTCCAATAGGATAACTCATGTTTACTCACATGGTAGTCTCAGAATTCTAGCATGAATCCAGGATTTTAGCGTAAAAGAAAATTCACCAATATGAAAGTTGTTTTCAAGACTCTACATCAGTGGTTATCAGCTTGGGAGCAATGCTCCCTATCCCCATGAGATATTTCACAATGTCTGGAGATACATTTTTTTATTGGCATAGTCATAGGGCTGCTGCTGGTATCTAGTGTGTAGAGGCCATAGATGTTGCTAAATACCCTACTGTGATCAGGACAGCCCCTTCAACAAAGAATTATCCAGTTCAAAAGGTCAACAGTGCTGAAGTCTAGAAACTGATCAATTTGGAGCACATTTGTTAATGTCCCATTAGCCAAAGAAACTCCCAGAGCCTACCCTATTTCAAGGGGTAATAAAATAGGCTCCATCTCATGATAAAAAGAGGAAAATGTGTGACCACTTTTGCAATATGACATTGCAATAATGATGTAAGCTGTTTGAGAAAAGGAAGTAAAAATAAAAAGAAGATAGCACAGGAGCAGCAGCAGCAGCAGAAGCTCAAGGAACAGGATAGAGGGGCATAAAAGGGTTAAAGAATATTCACCAGGACAGCAAACCTGGGAGGTTGTCTTTACTATTTTGCTTTCATTTAACCAGACTTTATGCACTCATATATGATTAGGTATGATCTTTCCATAGCCTTCATGAGATGTCTGTATTTCAAACAGGGTTTTATATATTTAAAACACTAAAATAATCTACACCAATAGGGCGTTAGCCTATATATACAAAGTATTTCAAAACATGGTATGAGAAACAATTGTAATTGACCAATAAACCTGTCCACAGTAATTACTGAGGCACTTATATAGTTCATTAGCAGTAAATCCATTATTATATTTTCCCTCTCTCTATAAATGTAATTATTGCTAAAGGATAAATTAAAATCCATGTCTCTTACTGAAAGATCAATAATTACTGACCATATCATAAACAGAGACTTTCCTGAGGGAATTGGTTTGTTATATCCATTATCTTTTGAAAGAGTTCTTTAAATCTTAGTCTTTTTTAGTTAGGAAGAAGAAATAGAGAAAGAATAAAGAGAATTTAGACATTTAAACTATCTACTACTATTTCAGAGACCTCGAGCACACAAGTTAAGTGTTTGGGTTAAAATATATATAATTTTTTATATAATATAATTTTTATATTATATAACATTAAATATATATATGTATATATATATATATATATAACTGTACCTATATGATATAAGATATCTGGTAATAATGGTAATATTTTTGTCAATTTTTATGTTTCCAAATATGTGGAGTTTTGGTGTCAATTATGTGAAAAATTATAATAATTGATAATTATTATCATTATTATAATGGTTATAGAGTTTGACCATAAACAGCTAAAAATTACATAAAATATTACATGGATGAACTATATAAAATTGTTGATAATGTAACTATTTTATACCTGTACAAATTGCAATAGTATACGGTTCAAATTAATATCACTAGCTAACTCAAATTAAGAAAATCTGTATAATTTTTAAAATGTTTGGCAAATGTAAATATATTGCCTAAAAAATCTTGCATAATTTGGAGATGCTAAAAGAATAACTTCTTTAAATTTTTATCATGCCAAACATACGTGATCATGGCCTGCGCAAATTAAGATTTCAAAAACGATGTTAAGCAGATATGACCAGAAAATTAAAAATTAAAAAGCAGCTGTAGGAAATGTTCCCATCGTTTTAGCCCATAAATGTAACACCACAAAATTGTAACTATATACATATGCCTGTCATCCTCCAATTACATTGCACATATGCCATTTTAATAAAGGATGGAATTGCTCATAGAATTGTAAATGTTATTTTTCTAAAAGAGGTACAAGTTTCTCCTTCTGATATCTTTGCTTCAAAATCTTAATGAGATGCAGTGCAGTGAAGTGAGACGAGGATAGCCTCTGGGGTTGCGCAGACCTCACTTTTCATCTTAGACCTGCTGTTTCTTAGCACTAGTCTAGGTCTTTATTATTGTCAAGTTCTCATGGGCTTAGTTTACTAGTGTGTAAAATAGGATAATAATCCTACCCTCGTGTGTTTGTTACAAAGGATAAAGGAGACTATATATAAAGCATTTCTCACTGCGATAACTTAAGGGATATGCTCAATTAATACTATCAGCCTATTAGTTTATACTATTTTTGCAAATATTTTTGTATTACAAGTCAATATATATCAGATTATAATTAAGTTATCTACCTTGTACTTTATCTTAGCTCCTTTCTAGCTCCCAAGATTTCAAAATTCTCACTGGAGGAGAAAATGAGGAAAGTCTCTGGACTTCGCCAATTTTAATTTACCTAATTATTCCTATTCCTTTCATTTTTATCATCCCATTTTTTTCCATTCTAAAATTGTCTTCCTTGCTTACTTCTGTGTGTAACATACCCCTTGATTAGAAACATTTTAAAAATTAGACAACAATTTAGTATCTTCAATTTCAAACTTTAAAAATAAAGTGGCAAAGTTAGACAATGAAAAATAGATTTAGAAAAAGCTATCTAGGTGGTCAAATAGTCTGAGTTCCTGACTGAAACATCATTCTGTATGTTTGAGCACTTACATCTGAAAAACAATGTAATTTCTTTGGCTTGGAAAATACTCCCTCAGTTTTCCCACTGTCAAAGTAATTTTCAATTTATCTCAGATGTGAAAGATAGTCAAAATGATCTTAAATAAAATGTCATGTTCATTAATTCTATCCCTAAAGAAATATGATGCATAACCAATATGCTTTTCATTGATTACATATAGTGTGTTAAATAATCACATTATAAAATTTGAGGGACAGATATTTGCAGACTACAAATAATTCCCAAAATAAAATATTTCTACACAAATCTTTGGTGACTGGCTATGGCAAGAAGGCAATATGAATTGATGGGCTCATTTATCTCCACCTCTTCAGAGACCAGTTTATATTTTTCACTGACTACGTTAATACATTCTGCATGTTTGCCTATGAATAGTCACTGTTATGAGATGCCTTTCAACAGCCCAGAACAGTTTAATATTATCAAGGTTACAGCTGTACTTGTTCATAAATAATTCATTTAAAATGCATTTTTTAATTAAAAAATAGGTCATATGATTCATTTTGAAGTCCTACGGGTCATTGGAAGATCATCTGGGAATGATTCATGAATACCTTCTCTAGAATCTGAAGTTTGCTATCCCACATTTGTTCATAAATGAACTGATGAACACCACCTATATGATTCCTAGGCTTTCCTTGTAAAATCCTCAGAGGCATCTTTGACTAGCACCTCTATGGATTTAAAGACAATATGGGCTCATCATAGTCTGGTACACAGATATCAGCCATGTGGTGCTTGGAAACCTTTGCCCATTTATCAGGCTAAATTGTAGTTCAGACTTGGCAGCAAAGTAAATAGGGTATCATATTTTTACCTGCATATAACATTACTAGTAACTGTAAATTGACACAATAAAATATACAATAATTTAGGATAGCTGTGGTTACACATATCTATTGCCACACTAGAGGTCTTTGGGGGACATGATTTTAAAATGGATTAGCTACTGTAAGCCTATTTTCGGCTGTGAAAGATTACTGAATAATGGTCAATAACCTGACAGGTAAATAAAATTCTCCTAAGGTTTGGCATTTGAAACATCACATAAAGTATTTAGGAATCACTGTAGCTCCATATAGTCTGTTTCAAGGCCAGTGGTACTCCAGTGGCATCAATGGTTAATGCACCTCTGAAAGTATAAGTCATCTGAGCAATTAGTTCACCTGCCAGTGATGCTGAAGCCACAGGCTTGATCCCTATAAAGACCCCTTTTCTTTTTGGAAAAAAAGGAAAAATGCTTACTCCAAGCCAAGATGCACACACATGCATTTATCTCAAAAGATAACCTGGATTAGGCAATATGGCTTGTACCATCTCACATATATTTCAAACTCTCCCTTATTATTGGTTATCCATCTCAACATATGAACACCTCCAAGACTTTCTCATCTTAAAAATTTTAATTATAAAAATACAACCTTCCATTAACTTTGTATCTCTTTGTATATACTGACTATATAAGTATGTATATCCTTTCTTTTAAAGATGAGGTGATCTACACTTTCTTGCTTATTCTTCAACTTGGAACAGTCTAACATCCATACAAATTGCTCCTGAAACAAATAAAAACATTCCACACTGAGGTCAATGACCAGTTTCAAAATTCATTGAACACTTAGTGGTCTTTCTCTTGTCCCACTGCCCTCGTATTTGATCCTGTGACATTATTTCCTTCTTTGATTTATGGCATTCCTTTCTGCTTCTACCACTTTGATAGCTTCTTTTTAATCTATCTCATGAAATAGTCTGCATTTTTTATATGTTTGTGTTCTCTTTTCGCTAGTCTTTCCTCTATTCACTGTATATCCTTGACAGATATCCACATACAAATTTCTTCAGAACCAACTGAAAAGTTGTTAGATCCCAAATATACATCTTCAAACTATGGGTTCTACTAAAGACTTCTATCCATTTATCAAATAGCTCATTTCTGATCTCCAGTTAACAGTTCTAGATACATCTCAAATTCAATGCTTAAAAATCAACATCATCTTTACTTCCTCAGTATATTCTTCCTCCCCTCTCAGTAAATGACATTATCACTTATGTTCCCCCAAACTACAGAGAAAGTGGAGTTGTATTTAGCTATTGTCTGAGTACAGGCCGCTTTTAGCCATCTCCAAATCCAGCTGTGCCACCTTCCCCCAGCAGTCCTTCCAGGCACCACAGATATTGTCCTTTTCTTGAGGCTTATGGATGTCTTGTTAAGATTGTGGGAAAATTCCACAAGAGGTAAAGTAGACACTGAACTCATGAATTTACTTTCTGATATCTAATCCAGTGTTCTTGATATTGAAACACTTGTAAAGTGGGTGACTTAATTAGAAGGAGGGTATAGTCTGGTCTTCCAAATTTCTTAAAAAAATGTATCATTTACTGTATATAAAGAAATTGGCTTTCATCTATTATGTCAATCTTTGGCATTTAATAAATACATGAGTGCAACTAACTCTGTGGCACTGAAAATTGTTTTTCACAAAATGTTAAGTTAAAAACCAAAGATCTCAAACTGTGGCAAATTCTCCTAAAAGCTTCACTGGCTGGGGTAACATAATTTGGGTCGCCTTTTTTAGCTAAACATGTCAATCTTTTTATGATTATGATTATGATTATTTCAAGTGTACAAAACAGCATAATTATTAGACATTTGCACCCCTCACAAAGTGATAACCTCTCCAAATCTACTACACATCCAACACTATACAATGCTATTACAGCACCATTGACTGTATTCCCTATGTTGTACTTTACATGCCATGACCATATATATATATATATATATATATATATATATATATATATATATATATATATATATATATATATATATATATATATATATATATANTATATATATGTATATATACATTTGACATTTGCTATTATTTTATATTAGTTTTAGGTGTACAGCACAATGGTTAGGCATTTATATAATTATGTCAATCTTGATGTGCAACTTTTCAACAACAATGTAGCAGACCTAGATTCAATGGAATTCATGTGAAAAAAATCACCAAATTAATCAGTAATAAAAAATTAGTGAGTTCTAATGTAATTAAATGTAGTATCAAAAGAAAAAGAAATAACAGCGATAGGAAAGATCATATCTGGAGATCATGTGAGATCCTAAATTTACTAGTATAACATTTAAAAGAGAATTACTGTGATAGCGAAATGTAAATATTTAAAGGGTCATCGATTGCTAAAAGGTTTGATTTGTTTTATATGAATCTGAAGGGACATAACTGAGAATCATGAATAAAAGTAAAAGGTGAATAGATTTTATGTGTTTCAGTGCAATGGGTTGCCTTGTAGGGTGGTGAATTGCCAAGTTGCAAGCCAGGTTATAGGGCCCCCTTCAGAGGTATTTTAAAGAATTCTTATATTGAATAAAAGTTGGGCTAAATGACTTCTAAGTGGCATTCTAACTTAGAACATTCTATGCTTAATGTGCTTAATGAAAGATCAGGTAAGGAACCTATATATTCTGACTCATGGTACAACCTTCTCTCCATTATTTCTCTTCTTGCTAGCAGTTGTGATTTTCTTTTCTTTTCTTTTTTTTCTTTACAACATGGAGAAGATACTCATTTATCTGTTGGTTTATTACATATCCTTTGGCATAATTGTGTTCTTATTTGAGTCGCATGAACAAAAAAGGGGCACCTTCAAACAACATCAAATTGTTATTTCCCATACAAAAACAATCAATAGCATGCCAGTTAAGGAAAATGCCCCCTGAGTATATTTTATTTTCTTAGTTCTATGTAGTAGTGTTCCATGGCTGGTAATTGCATGTTTGAAAACTAATTCACATCGCAGAGTACTGACCACTATATGATCATGGCATTGTTCTGTACACCTGAAACTAACAATAAAAAGAAAAGAAAAGAAAACTAATTCACACAAAATATTAGACAGCCAATACTAACTCTTCACACAAGGAGTTTTTATTAATCTGCCACAAGCAACTCCATTCTTGATATGGCAATTAGGGGGTAATTCATTAATTGTACGTTCAGGAGAAAATAGCTATACAGTCTGTTTTTGTCTGTATCAAACAAAGCACCACACATAGAAATGTTTATTGTAAAGTATCCTTTCTCATGAGAGTGAAGAAAATGGGACATAAACTTAGCATCTTAATTTCTGTACAACTCTGTTGTATCTGAAACTGTCATTTCGTGATACACAAATCTTGCATTCCGGAGTGACAGACTAATAGTGAGGCAGCACTAATCATGGAGGCAGGCACAAGCAATCAAAGAGCAGAAGTCAGGGCTGGTATGAAGCAATTAACTCAATGTAAGAAATACTAGTGTGATATATACAATAAAATCCAATGTGTTGAAAACAGGAATCAAATAACAAAGATAGTATAAGAGATCTGTGCATTTGTTAACAACCTACATCAGAATAAACCTATGTTTCTTTTTAATAAGCAAATGTGATAATGTTTAGATTCAAAATGAAGAAAACATTCGTTAGTCTCCAAAGGTTATCTGCATATCTTGCCTTATAATTTAGTATCTTTCCACTATGTGATGTTGACTCTACTATTTTAAAATTCAAGAAATAACATGCACTAATTTAAAATACTATAATAAAATAATTTCTGAATTCCTTTAATTTTGGATGTAAAATAATTTTTTTAAATAATGTTTTTAAAAATAATATTTTGTTTAACATTTTTATATCCATGCTATCCTTAAATGTGAGCAAAATGCATTATTTGACTCTAACAACCAAAAAATCTATATATTAAATAATTATTTTTGTTGTTGTTCAGAAACACACACAAATTTATGCATGCACACAAATTTACTAAAAACGCATACTAGAGTCTTCTAAATGAGCAGTCATGAGCAGAGGTTCAGGGCTACTGTGAAATTTATAAAATAGGATTCATAATCATTTTTCCTATACTATTTTGGAGATCCAAACAATTTTCCTTGCTCTGTTTCTTCCTTCTTTTCACACAACACCTCCAGGTTTGGGGAACAGAAGCAAGCCACCTTCAGAGAGTTCACTGTGTCTAGGATGCTTTGAATTATGAGTGTAAACTTCCATCTCCATAACTACTGTTCCAGGCTCCGCTCCTACATGACTGCAGGCCAGGAGGGACAGTTGGTGAACACAGTTTTGAGCTCTACTGCTTCTACCCCTGACTCCAGCCACCTCCTGCCATCCACTCCCAGTACTGAAGACCATCAAACGCATACACAGTCTTGCTGGTGTTTGGGTGGAAAGCAGTGGGGTAACAAAACTGAAGTGATAAATGTGATCATGAACTGCACACTTTATCTTGTAGGTTTCAAGGATCTATGGAAGATATTAAAGCAGATGAGTTAATGATAAAAGTGGTATTTAGGAAGGGTACATTTTCAGTGGAATGCAGGAAGAATTGGATATGAAGAGGAGAGTGTATAGCACAGATACCAGCACACAAATAACCAGTGAGATGTAGAGAAGATACAGAAGGATTATGACCTCTGCGCTGAAGTGATTTATACAATAGCACCCCCCACCCCCCACCCCTCATCCGTAGTTTCTCTTTGCACGATTTCAGCTACCCATGGCCAACCACAGTCCAAAAATAAGAAATGGAAAATTCTAGAAATAAACAATTCACCAATTTTAAATTGCATATCGTTCAGAATAGCATGATGAAACCTCACACCATCCCACTCGGTTGCTCCTAGGTGGTGAATCATCCCGTTGCCTAGTATGTCCATGCTATATATGCAACCTGCCCATTAATTATTTAGTTGCCTTCTCAGTTATCAGATCAACTCTCACAGTATTGCAGTGCTTGTGTTCAAGTAGTTCTTATTTTACTTGATAATGGACCAAAGCACAAGAGCAATGACACTGGCAATTCAGGTATGCCAAAATAGAAACCTTGTGAAATGTTTCAAATGAAATGGTATGCATGTATAAGAAAAACATAGTATATATACGAGTAGAGTTCAGTACTATCCACTGTTTCAGGCATCCACTGGGGATCTTAAAATGTGTCCCCAGTGGATAAGGGTGTGTGTGTGGGGGGGCTACTGTAATGGCAGAACTAAGGCACATAAAATCATTTCTTCTGTTCACTGGAATTAGCTGAACACTTTTGCTATGAAATAGTGGCTTATTTAATAATGTAACAATAATAAGAATAATACATAAAAAATGTTAATATTCTGAAATGTATGGATGAGATAATCCATGCCATTATAAGTCAGTAAATGTAAAATACCAAAGAATATGACCTTGCAGAACTTTTGAGTCTTTATCATAGATACCAAATGAAACGCAAAAAAAAAAAAATCAGAAGACACTAAAGGCTTAGAAAAATATTGAAGCTCCATTATGGAATATCAGCTCGTTTGCACACCCCAGTCATTTGCCCGGTGATTTTCCACTGCATGTATTTGTTTAGGAGAAAGAAATCAGGGGGGGAAAAAAGAAAAAGAAAAAAGAGAAAGAAATGGGAAGCAGTTAGAGTTCAGGGTTACAAAAACAAGGCAAGGGGTAGATACACAGAAGTGCTCATGTTGGACGGAGCTTCTGCTGACAGTGTTGTTGTCAAAATGTAAAAGGATAACAGGGAAAATCAGCATGAGAACAGCAGTCTTGTCCACAATGCCTTTCTAGAAGAATAGCCTTGGTTTGTGAATAAATGCTCTTTGTGTTTCTGGCTCAGCTCTGCCTTGTCTGCTACCTAATTCAGCCCACATTTTACTTGCTGGCTGCCGCTTTTTATGTACATGCTAGCACTATTTATTCCTTGGCAATGCTCAGCTGTGTAGCATTACCGAAGGCACCGTTACAGTGTCAGTTTAGCTGGTTAGAACAAAATGCTCAATCATCTAAAGGCACAGAGGAGTGGTGTAATCAGGTCATTTGGCTTTGTACAGAAAACCCCTCGCCCGCCAGACCTGAGGCTGTCCTTCTCACTCCAGCCCCAGAGGGACAGTGGAGTTGTGCATATACACTGTTACCGTCTGGGAAGCCATTCAAAGGCCCTGTTGTGACAAGACGGTCATTTTAGGGATGTCATCCTGTGGGAAGGCCACATTGTTTTTCCACTAGTCAAGTTGTTTGGAGGTTTGTTTGTCTTTGTTTATAATACTTAGACATAGCCTATGTTAACTTATAATTTAAACAACTACTTAGATAATCTATTACAACATACCTGCTTTACTTGGAGAAGACATTGAGAACCTCTGTAGCAGGTATATAGTCTCACCTGGTTCCGGACTTGGTTGAGATCTTAAGTAGTACTCTACAGGTGGCCAAGGAGCCCTATAAAAGTTTTGCTATAGATCTATTTCTCAGACCCATAAGAATAAAAAAAAATTGCTACGAATACCCTTTGTAGACCTTTAGTTTGATTTAAAACTTGATGTTATATTGACATGACACCCTGACTTGTACACTGTCATATGCAAGGACAGAATCACTGGATTGCTTCTAGCCTAGTCTAAACTAATTTCAATTTTCACCAATGTTATTTGCTGACACTGAGGCATGTGGAAAACTTACTTTTGTATGACAAATCAATGAGAAAATTTAATTGTTTATGTGGCATATACACAGATTATATTTTGAAACATAACATTTTACAAACATATTAATCATGTCTATCAACTAAAGTCAGAAACTCATAGAATAGTACCTATTTTATTGAACAAACACAGTGGTTCAGATATATTTGAACTTACTATCATGATAATACAGGGCAGGAAAATAAGAGTCTGCTATTTTAAACCAAGTTTCACTGAATAAACACCACCTACATTTAGAACAAAGAAAATAATCCTAGTGGGTAGAAAATTTAACATATGTGGAGATAAATTGGGCTGTGAGTTATTATTAATTTTTGTAATCTTAGAACATGATCTACTGTCTAGCACATCGTAATGCCTTAATGTGGAAAACAATATGGCTTACAAATACTGAAATGCATAACAAATATCCTTTAAATGCACAGTTGAGTTTGAAAATATGTGTCGGAAATCCCCAGGGGGACAGAAACTAAAATACAACTCTGGAGGAAGTGGGTAAAGGATTGTTAGTGTCAATAACTAGGATTATATTTGTTATCAGAAGCAGACAAAAGAGAAAGAGTTTGGGCAATCAGAGTGAATTAGGTCTAATATCCACACAAAAAAGCTAAGAGCAACTGAGGGTAACTTCTTCAGACACTGGTAAAAAAGATTAAAAAAAAAAAAAGATTACCTATAGCAGAAGGGAATTTGTCTCTCTTGGGTTGGTCCTGCCATCATTCAGACCTACCCTCATTCAACACTTGATTAGTGAAATATCTGTGTGATTAGACCAAAAGTGTTTCTCTTTGAAGAAGTTCTGCTTTGCCCCATGTCCAAATTAATTTATTCCTCAACCCTTGATTGCTATTATTACATAGTTTGTCAGGTTTGGGTTTAGGAAATTAGAAAATATGTGAGCAAATTACCTTGAGCAAGTCAATAGAAACAACTATCACAGTATAATGGAACCTTAGTTTAATAGAATTTTCAGGTAGAGATTATAAAATAAGACAGTATAAAATAAGACCAGTCAACTTTTTAAGAAGTCCAATGAGTCTTTTTAAATTTAAAAATATAGTCTTTCAAATTAAGCACTCAACAGATGAATTCAATAGCAAATTAGACACAATTGAAGAAACACTTAGTAAAAACTAGAAAAGTCAACCAGATTGTAACATAGAGACATAAAAATAAGAATCTATGACAGACGAAGTGTAAGACATGGAAGATAGAATGGCAAGTTCCAATGACATCCTAACAGGAATGCCAGTAGAAGCAAATAGAAAATGGAGAAAAGATCATAGTTATGTTCCAGAATTGATGAAGGATATCATTTCAGGATGACTGAGTCCCAATTATGACAGAAACAATCAGATACAATATAATGACTAGAGGGCACTGAGGGAGGGAGGAAGGGAGGAAAACTGAGAAGGAGGGAGGGAGGGAAAGAGGGAGGGTATTATAAATGTAACAAAAAGGATAAAAATTAGCTACAATAGAAGTCTAAATAGATAGCATTTTTTTAACAGAACCTATAAAAGCCAGAGACAATAGAAACATATTCAAATGACTTTAAGTAAAGACTTAACAGCAGGTGTGTGGGTTAGAAAGTGAATTTCAGAGGAAAGGGGTAGGAGAAAATTTGGGATCAAAGCAATGTGGTTACAAAGTCCTTCAGACAAGGATATGGCTTGTTTGCTCAAGGAAAAGGCCAGGGTAGCCAGAGAATATTAAGAAAATAGGACAGAAGAAGCATATGAAATCAAAGAAAAAACAGGGCCAGGCTCTGTGGGGTCCTATAGGCTAAGTAAGAATTCAAACCTCACTTTAAGTGACATGTGAAACATTGCAGGGTTTTCAACAGAGAAGTGACAGAATTTGATACATACTTTAACAATAATTACAGTGAGAGCTTTGAAAACAGCCTGTTAAGAAGCAAGGGTATAATTAGGGAGACCAGCTAATAGGCTGTTACAGTAATCTAGGCTTGGACTTTGGTGTTAGCACAGTGGAAGTGGTAAAAAGTGTTCCTATTCTGAGACAATAGTGAAGGTGGAGTCAGAAAGATTTCCTGATTGATTAGATACAGTGTAGCAAAAAGAGAAATCAAAGATGATTCAATGATTTTTGGCTCTAGAAGCTTGAAATACGAAATTGGCTTCAACTATGACAAAGAGGCTGCAAGTGAAGGTCATTTGGGGGGAGAAGACTAGTTTGTTTTAAACATGCTATACTTGATAATATGAAATACAAATATAGAAGGAGGTTGCTAGAACTGGGATGCTTCACGTGTTTTTCTGTTATCACTTAACCTTGCCATTGTCTTTGTAAATAGGACCTTCATTAAACTTCGTACAATTACCTTGTTTGAGATTTCTGTTTCCTGCTACAACTATGAATGATACAATTATTAAATGAATAGTTAATTAATGTAATATGAACTCTTCCACCCACTTGCGTCCTTAATGTCAGAATCTTTTCAAGTGAATATTTTGACATAAATGGATTTTTCAGAAGTAAAGAAAAATTCACTAGATTTAATTAGCAGTATGCTACACGCATTTATCTTAACCATATTCCAAACAATGAAAATAATATACGCTACTTTAATGAAACTTTCATAAAAAGTAAATAAGAAGGCATTTAACAGATGACCTGGAGTTTCGCATTAATTCACATGCCATGATCTACTACTACAGGAACAATTATGGACACACTATGTGTGTATTTGGAATTTTTGTTTTGCTTTGTTTCTTTCCCAAGTTGAAAGTCAGCAATGGCGTGTCCCAGCCAAGTCTAGGAATGCTATTAATCACATTACTATAAAGAGAGAAAAGGCTAATGCACACAAGACAATGTCCAAAGTTATAATTAACTGACAGAGATATTCATAACATGAAGCATTGGATGTTTTGAGATAAATAGATGCAAAAATGTGGAATTTGTCAATTAGCTCAGTGGAAATGAGAACGAAAACATGCTTAAAGCTAACTGATGTCTAGAGTCTCCCAAGGGACAAACAACAGCCTTCATCTTTTTAAAATGTCACCTGTGGATTAATACACACCATCTGAGCCCTCACCTCCCGATTCCCTGTTTGTGGGACAAGGCACGGTGGGGGAAGAAGAGAGCTCCTGCAGTACCACTGTTATCCAAAACAGATGCAGCTCGTGCTTTAACACCTACTCCAACAATGCCCCTTGTAGGTGTCATGCTCAATAACACATTTGCTCTCCAAAACTCAGAATGAATTAAAGAGAGAAAGAAATAAAAGGCATACTTTTTAGAACTACATTTATATTGAAATTTAAACACCCAAGTGAAAGAGATTTACATAAAAGAATGTGACCTACATGATATAGTGTACATGAGTGAAAATTGCTTCTCAGGTCTTCATAAAATTTTAGCTTGACTGGCAGGTACAATGTAAAAACAATATGCATGCTCTGCTTTCATTTAGATTTTCACTCTCCCATGTCATATTGAATTATATATATATATATATATATATATATATACTGTTTCACCACAGCAATAATCACTTCAAAGCATATTAGTGCTGTGCCCTTATGTGATATAAACAAATATGTGTCAGAACACTGAATTTTTGCTTTAACCCTTGGTCTAACATGACTTAACATAATGGTATTATCCCCATTTATATGAAAAATGTAAAATAGTGGGTTTGCTTAACACATGCACACACACACACACACACATACACACATACACATCACATAAGGGCAGCTATTTATATATAATAAGTCAACAAAATATTATTAAATATGTTTGATACTCTAAGAATCAGGAAGTACTATCTTTTCTTAGTAATATACATTTAATTCTAATATGTGAGTTCATAAATATTTACTAACTGCCTAATACATGCTAAGTAATGTACTAAAGAGAAGGCAAAAGAAATTAGATAGGTTTCATATAGCATAATGGGAAATAAAAATACAAATCATAAATAGAACTTTTCTATAAAATATGTTCAGTGTTAAAATAGGTGTAGGCAGAGTGGGATAGGAGGCACAGAGGAGACCCATGTGGCTAATCTGAACACTTTGTAGTAAGTTTCCTGAAAGGGATGGTTTGATATTATTTGCCAGACTGTCACACAAAATATACATAAGGTACTTTGGATCCCAGAAAAATAGCACTGTCTATGTTACAATGAAGTTTTCCAGCTTTCAAAATGTTTCAAGTTTATTAGGCATGATTCTGTAAGAAAATGTACTCTTCTTAAATACAATAAGCTTAGAATTAATGTCTACAATTATTTTTAATGTTTTGTAAGACAAACTGTTTTATCTTTGCATTATTTTAATAATGAGATAAAATGTTTATGGATGATAAGTGGATATGTTACTTCATGGGATATTGTGATATGAAAACACAGTACTTCCAACAAGGATTCCTGTAAGGGGTTATTGGAATAATTAATGTGGAAAAAATGATAACTCCTAAACTAGGGCACTAAATATACGTGTGGAACTTGGCTGAAGTAATCGCTTATGTTTATTTGGTAAAGTTGGCAGGACTTACTGTATGGTGGGAAGTGGGGGTGTGAGATGAAGGGCTCTGAAGTGGCTCCCAAGATTCTGACTCGGTGGATTAGGTGTGTGGTAATGAGGAATGCAGATGTAAGAGTGGTTCTAGGCGTATTGAAGTGAAAGTGGATGTGTAATACCCAAATATCTTTATGATCTAAAACTCAAAAAATCAGAGTTCAAGTATTTGGAAGTGATCTATATGCAAATGATAATTAAAGCTATGATGGTAGCTGAGATAATCCAAAGGGAACACACAGAAGCAATGCTAAAAGCCAAAGTAGGAGCCCAAAGCAGTGGTTACACTATCTAAGGAGTAAGCAGATGGAGGAGTATCAGTGTCCACAATGGGAGTGGGGAGAGAACAAGGGAAAAGCATTACAGAGACACAGGGGAGCCTGCAGAGAATATTGCCGTGGAAGTCAAATGACTCGTAGTTTTCAGAAGAAACTCAGGGTTATCTACCGCATTGGAGATAGCCAGCAATGTTAAGGACCAAAAAGGGACTATAAACTTGATTTACAGGAATTGAAGACTAGGGAATTGAGGCCAACCTCCTGCTGAGGAGAACCAAAATGTAAATATAAAGAAGTTGAACTAAATGAAACAAAATGAAGTCATCAGAAATTTAACAATGTAGTGAAGAAGATACAGAAGGTAAAGAAATAGTTCATTTTATTCACTAACTTTGCCTATTTTCGGTGAATTGTGAACAGATACAAGTAACAACATTTTTATAGGCAGACTAAATATCTACTGATGAAGCATGAGAAAGAAAATTGAAGAAAACTCACACTGATAATCTACGGTGAAATATTGGCACATTTCAGAGTACTTCTTAGGTATTTCTCCATTCTTTATCTCTCTGAAGATATGTGTAAGCAGCCTAGCTCTCACACATTACAACTTATAGATAGAGGCACTGTCTTCAAATCTAAAAATTTGAAAAAGCAAGTTTCCGAAATAAATCCTCTCAGCGAAGGAACAATCCCATTGTTTTTCAGTGATGGTTGTAGACACATCAACTCTTGAAGTTGTTTCCAAAATGTTTTGCTTCTCTGTTGTTTCTTCTGTATCAGAAGAATTATCTTTCCAAGGGGGACTACTTAAAAGAATGAATGGAAGGACAAATATAATATGTGTGGAAAAGCTAGCTTGAGTGCAATATAGTGAATGAGCTGTTGCTCTGCAGAAACATAAAGAGCAATTTTTGTTTGTTATTTGATTGTTGAATATGAAATTCAGTTTTTAAAAAAGATGTTATTTTGTTATCATAAGTAATATTTTTCCAGATACCCTAATTGTTTATGTTCATTTTACATTATATCAACTAGTTTAGGAGCAACAAATTTTAATATCTTTAAAAAGTAGCATTTTTAGGAACAAGTTGGTTGTGATGCCATAATTCCCCTCCAATAGCTTGTAGTAATGTATGTAAAACCTGGATTTACATAAGGAACAAACTTTCTGAATGCAGAAATGAATGAATTTAACATTTAAGAAGTGAAATTCCTATTTTTTTGGAGTAAATAAAGGATAATAAGAGTGCAGTTATTTGTTCAATATCAGGTGTAAATGATAGGAAATGAAAAGCAAAGGGGAAAAAGGTGTCTATGAAATTTCATGAATTATTCAGAATTTTTTTAAGTGGCACAATTAATTTACAGCCATGTATACATAGTATTATACAAAATGGTATACAGTGAAATGAACAAATGAGGACTTCTCAACATGTGGCTTTTTTTTTTTTACTCCAGTGCATCCCCAGCTATGACTTTAATTGCTATCTAATTGCCAACAACTCTCAAACCTACATTCTCCTCTCTCCACCTCTCCTTTGGCTATTTAATACTTCCACTTGTCTATCTCAAAAGTACTTCAGAGTTTATCTGATATCAAACTCAAGATGTTTCTGCATAAACTGACCCTTGCCTAGGAGCTCCTGTTTCCATGAATGGCACAACCATTTATTTAGTTTAGCAAACCAGAAACCTGGAGTCATCTTTAACATCTTTCTTTACTTTCTATTATTTTAGAGTATTATATCTATATGCAGATCTTATTTCAAAAACTATTAATGACTTTGCAGTTTGTTTTGGGCATATGTAAATAATCATTAATGAAATTCTATTTCAATAGTTTTAATGCTCACTGCTAAGCCTACACTTCAACATCTTTGTTCCCTCTCTCTGTCTCCATCTCTCCCTTCCTCCCTCCCCCTTTCTTTCCCTCCATTTTCCTTCCTTTTTTCTTCTTTTTTTTAAAATCTTTGAGGTGGCTGGAATATTTTTAGCAGTTATATTTTTTGTGGATGGTTCATGGTACCATTTATTAATACATTCATTCAACATGTATTTACTATACACCTACTTTGTAAATTGCACTATGCTATGGGGTTCATGTCTCAACACAAATTACAAAAGTTCTCCATTTAATTTTCAACAGTTGTTTGAGGCTCTGTTTTAAAATGATAGTTGAAGTGGCTTTAAGATAAGATAAATGGTCATATGCCTCCTGCACTATTTTTAGATATTCCATGGAGGTGCCTATGAATTGTGTTTGGACTATCTTTCCAACCACATTAGGGATTCATTCATTCAACAAGCATAATAATAATTATGTGCCCAATCCTGTGCCAGGACTAGAATACAAAGATGAATACAACACAACTTGTACTATACTATAGTACAGAGAAACAAAACAGTAAAAAACAAAAATAAGGAAACTAGGATGTTAACTCTACTGAGATAGAATGGACAATAGGAGTCGTAAATTCCCTGAAGAGAGAATGTCTAGAAATACTTCATTGTAAAGAATGTTTTTCTCCTAGGGATTTGTGCAGTTTTTCAGGAGATTTTTCCTCTCTGGGGTAATATCACAATATTCTTTTCACAACTAACCGGGCATCCTATTCTTAACTTTGTCACTTAGGGTAGGTATATAGTGTTCTTAGAATTTAGTTCCTTTCTCCTAAATCACTATAAAGGGATCCATTAATGTCAGGGAAATAGTTGTAAAATTATCATTATGGAATAAGAAAGATATGTCAAAAAAGCAAACTAAAAATGAAAAAGAGAAACCAATGTAAGTGAGTATGGCTGTTAAGTCAATGTTGGGCCCATAGGAGAGTTGATACAGGTTGTCCAAGCCAAAATTAGAATACTTGAGACTAGTGTTGAGAGGGGCAGCAAAATCACTCTAGATCAGAACCATAGGTTCAAAGGAAGAGCACAGTGAATATAGTGGAGCATGTATCTTTTTGAATTAGTGTTTTGGATTTCATCAAATAAATACCCAGAAGTAGAATTGCTGGGTCATAAGACAGTTCTATGTTTAACTTTTTGAGGAATCTCTATTTGGGGAGCTTGATGAAAAAAAAGGTGAAAGAATTAAGAAATACAAATTGGTAGTTATCAAATAGTCAAAGGGCTATAAAGTACAGCATGGGGAATACAGTAAAAAATGTTGCAACAATTATGTATAGTGTCAGGTGGACACTAGGCTAATCAGGAGGGATCACTACATAAGTTATATAAATGTCTAACCACTAAGCTGTACACCTGAAACTAATATAAAATAATATTGAAAGTCAACTGTAACTGAAAAAAAGAAAAAAAAAAAAGAAAAGAAGAGCACAAATTGTTACACACATTGTGGAAAAGCCATTTGCCTTTCCATTAGGTCTCAACAGATCTTGTCCTGAAAGCAAATCTGAAAATTTTGCTAGCCACAATAGTTCATAAAGTAGTTAGATATAACTATACAGATTTCCAATTTCTAGACATGTTAACAATAAAATATATATATATATATAGTATAGATCTAGATATTTGCCTTTATGTTAGTAATCTAGTATTTTGATTATCCATCATTAGCTGATATTTGAGAGAGGTTAAACCTGGGAGGAATCTTAATGATCAGCCTCATTCCTTTATTTTACTAATGATATGATTTAGATCCAGAGAAGTTAAGTGACATGTGAAGGTCATATATTAATGTTGAAAACAGGATTAAAACCTGAATGATCTAACTTCTAAATAGGCTGGTTTTTTTCCAATGTATCTACACTCTATAAATGGGTGTAAATATTTGTGAACACAGATACAATACCTACAGTAATATGAATAACTCTGTGATAAAAGTAATTATAACAATGATTCCAATTATCTTAGTTAATCCGTGTAAAAACATAAATGTGTTGTGCCATACTTGCATGTGCAACGAAAACTTAATGGGGAATACACATGCAAAAAATGTAAGCTTTCATTCAATGACCTCTTCAGAAATGATCATTTTACTTAGTTCCATCTTAACTATTACTTCAAACTACATATTTGTTTTATTCAGAGAAACACCTCCCTGAGAAATGCCCTAAAACATTAAAAGTAAATAATTTTTCTACTATGAAGGAAAAAAAGAATAGAAAATAATGATGAAGAAAGATGTTAGGCTTCAATCTGTCAAAGGAAAACACTGTGTTCTTCAATTACTCCAAGTCTGAAGGGAAGAAATGAATAAGTATAGAGGCATTAAAAGGAAACGTCATCTCTTACCTTACTGTCATCTCATAGCTGCATATGATATGACCCCCTCAGCTGCAAGCAGTTCTCATGAAGGCAGACAAAGAGGGCAAAATGATCAGCGCTGCAGCCCTCCTCCCTGACAGGTGAATGTAAGTGGCACTTCTAATGCTGTTACAAATTTATTAAGTATTCCAAAGTTAGAATTTAATCGGAATAGTTTTGTCACATTATCCATCACTAACTTACAAGAGATGGAATTTTCTTAAACAGCCGCACAGTGCAGTGCCTTAGGCAAGCTTTTAGTCATTTCAGTTTGTCACAATGGACTAGTTCCATTTTAATGATTTAGTTAATTGTATGACAAGCAATGAAAAATGGGAGTGACCCAATACTTAGTCCAAGGATTATGCCAAGGTCTAGCAGTTAAGTTACTGAGAAGCACTCTCAGTTGCAAATGGAAAAAAAAATTTTTACTTTTTTTTTAATAAATTTCAGATTTCATATGTTAAGCAAAAGTCAAGTTAGAGAATAGCAGTTCATTTATATAAAGACAAGATGAACATAATCAAGTCACACTAGCAGTTTCAATGATCAAGTTAAATAAGATACAATTTAAGTGAAAAGATAATTAAGTGTTGAAAACGTAATGATCCATTTGACAATGGGAGAGTAGAAGATGCAGAGAATTCCAAATACAACCTCCCAATCTAGAAATCACATTTCGTATTCTTTACAAGGGAATCTATGCATCTGATAGTGTTGTATTAGTTTAAGACTTAACCTATCATTTCATTAAGGCACACTTATATCATATAAAATGCACACTTTATAACCACTGTAGAGTCAGGGACAAGGATCTTTTATAAAAATCATGCATCATAGAAACATCAATAGAAAATAACGACAGTGTCTTGTCTCTACTGTGCTTTGATTTTGCACATGAATTGTATTGGTACAACCTTGTCTGTCCTGCTAATTCCTGTATTAAAAATGTTCACTCCATCTTGGCAGAAAAGTGACAAAGAAAAGAAATGACTGTGAATAACTCAAAATACAGATAATAACACATCTTTACATTCAAATAAAAAATATCATATTAATCTCTATAGCATTTTGAAAATAAGATGTTCTGTCCAGTCAGAAGATCTGGGTTTAAGTAACTAATTGAAGCAGCTAGGGTAACCTCCCCAAATTTTGGTTTCTGCAGCTGTTAAGTTGGACTAATATAATTTGCCTGACATGATTTTTGTGAAGAGAAAATGTTAATTGGTGTAAAAGAAATAATATAGGTTTATATCAAGAAGGCTGTATATTATGCTGGCAAAGATTAGGAATTTGAGAAGGCTAAAGGGCAAACCCTGTGGCACATTAAGATCACCAGGCCACAGAGTGTCACAAGTATATTGTTAATCATTCCAGGTAGATATCACAAACAATGGAGTGACCAATTAATGACTCATGGAGGATACTAGTGCAACATTCAGAGAAAAGTGATAGCACCCATTCTATAGAAACATCAAACTATTACATATTCCAAATAGAAACAAGTTCTGAGGTACAATGTTGAACTGGCAGATAAATGGATTGTGGGGACATATTTCATCTTTTGCTTCTATATTTTTATGATATATAGACATTCTATGCTCCCAGGACTTTATCACCATGTTCTAACGTTTTTTAAGTGGAATAGATGTGCATTGGAATCCAATGCCGAAATGTAGAAAGTGACTTGGTCACAACAAACCAAACTCATAACAATTCTATGACAGGCAACGCATCATCAGTTTGCAGTGTATGTTATATTCATAGATTGTAGTGTTATCTAAATGACTCTCTAAAACACTGAATAACAGAGATACATACTAACAATATTTAACTAAATAATTTATATAAAAAGTAATGCATGATGGCATCCATTTATAGCTTCTTTTTTTTTTTTTTTTTTTTA
>NW_017731737.1:160700-169836 GCF_001890085.2 Hipposideros armiger | reverse complement strand
GGAGGGGGAGGGGGAGGGGGAGAGGGAGAGGGAGAGGGAGAGGGAGAGAGTCTTAGAGGATAATGATAGGAATATAAGCTTTCCATATTTTAAGGGCATATATCTATTTTAATTTTATAACATGAAGGAAATTGTGGATTTTAAGATAGATTTCAAAATTGACAGGTTCTTTATTGTCTGTGCTATTTATTAAGTGAAGTCATCACATTTAAGTGCATCATAATATTTAACATAAAGGATTATAGAATATTCCAAAACATGTTACATTGAAGGAATTCAACCCAAGAGAGATTATTTTTGAAATTATATCTGTGAATATGAAAATAAGAGTATGTCTGAGGACAAGAAGCATCAGTTGCCTTATAAATTATATCTAAATACTGCCCTATTCACCAATGTTCTGTTAGTTCTAAAGAATTCACTATCTACCCTTTCAATTCATACTGAACGTAAATTCCAATTCAGTTTCATGGCTAATTTAGAGCACCTGTTTCTCCCTGTGATGAAACACAGATTGGTCCACATATCTGTGATGCATGCATGAGACCTTAATCATGCTCAAGGAGGCTGTTTGTGAAAATAACTGACTCCATTCTTCAACTTGGCAGGAGTGGCTTATGTAATAAAGACACATGGCCATCCAATGAGTGTCCCCTGAGAAGTAAACTCTATGCCAAGAAAACTATATCCAGCTCAGCTACAGAGCTGTAGTGAGTAAACAATACAAACTGGTTTTGTTCATTTCGTTCTCCAAAAATACTGCAGGCCCAAGAAGAAAGCCTTCTCTTTTCTTGAACTCCTTCACATTCATCTCAAGTCTGCAAATAAAGCACCCTCCTTTCCATATGGCTGTGAATGGTGTGAGGCTCTGTTTGAAATTGCCATGATTAGTTAGAAAATAGTCCAGATGCTTGCCTGAACATGTGCAGGAGCTCCATTATTCTCTATAGACATGCAGTCAGTTCCCCTTTGAGACATAATATTAGCTTTCTCTTGGTCCCTTGATATAATCTGACTAGTGCTGGAGTGGAAACTTTCTCTACTTCTTTTGGGAGTTCTTTTCTGAATCTCTCTGCCTCATTGACTCTTTCCCAACTTAAATGTCAACCAAATGTATTCTATTTTTTATACCCTGTGCTTCTTAGATTCTTTTTCCTCCTGCAATTTTTATTTTTTAATTTTTTTTTACTATGTAGCTGTACTGCTTTATCTGCAAAAATGTTGGACCCTGTTTTGTGATCAAATAAATGAATTTTAAGAAGTAAACAATATGCAAGTAAAAAAACTCAAAACTGTACCACTGATTTTTTTCAGCTCTCACATGTAGCTCAACCAATATGTGACCAGCAGAAATGTGAAATTCAATGAATCTTACATTCAAGACATGAGTTGAAATCCTCCCGGTATAAAGTAACTGAAGTGACGTATGTGCTTAAGAAAAACTTGAATTTTTAAATATGTCTTAAGATATTGAGATGTTTTTGACCCTTTACTTTTATATGAGTTTTGTAATAAAGTATAAAGCACATACACTTGTATGCCTGTAGGATAAGTCATTCTAATCACTTCAAGGCAGACATACAGCTTGGAATATAAATTCTCTGAACAAACATGTAGAATTACTGAAGAATGCTTGAATTCTTGTACTAAGAGAAATTTAAGATATATTATCATTTTTAATTTTCTTCCTGATGAAAAATTTTTTATCTCATTCATTATATAAGGTATTCATTTCAAATATGTGAGGAGAATATATATTTAGCATTTAAAAAACTCATTTATATACTTATTAGTGGTGTAACCATAGTGAAAAATGCTTTCCATTCTAATTCTATACTTTGATGGAATATTCTCAGTCTAGGGAGCTATTCTTCTGGAAGGTGGCTCCTGTTGCAGAGATGTGATACGCTGCTTGGATTTATTTTTCAAAATATGTCTGTATTTCTGAACTGATGTTCATGCACTTTGCTAGTTACTGCTCCATAAACATTTGTTGTATACTTTGACAATCATAATTGCAAATATTAACTCCTTTCAAGAAGTATAACCTCATAAAAGGGTGAAANTATGCACACAAACATAAAAACCAAATTTTTCATAATAACTTATATCTAATACATGGTCCACCCCAAACCTGTATCCTAATATCTCCACATCTGAGGCAACTACTTCCCTGATTCTTATGTTTATAATTATTTATAGGTATTATAAATATATACATTAATAATACATGTATATATACATATATATCTATATGTTTATAAAGAGAAACATTTACATTTAACATTTAAATATACATACATGCAATTCTAAATATATCATCTTTATGTTTATTTTAGTCATTGTAAGTTTAATATGTTTATATATGTACATATTTGAGTGTATGTGTGTGTGTGTGTGTGTGTGTGTGTGTGTGTGTGTATCAGAGTTTGACAAACTTTTCCTGTAAAAGGCCTATACAGCTTTGTGGGACATATGAGATCTGTTCCAACTACTCACTCTACTTTTGAAGTGAAAATGCAGACATAGATAAAGCATAAACTAATTAACTTGAGCATGTTCCACTAGATCTGTATTATGGATACTGAAATGTGTTTGTCAACCATTTAAGTGTGTAGAAACTATTATTAGCTGAAGGAACAGCCATACAAAAGCAGGTAGATTTAGTCTTTAGACCATGATTTCCTATCTCATGGTATACATATAATAATATGTATATTATTTAAATTTGTTTTGATTTTATAGGGAATGTCAGGCTCTATATACTCTTTTTGTACTTCTTTCTTTCATTTGTTTATTATTAAAATGTATTCATATTTGTCTGTTGTTGTAGGTACTTCATTTTGTTTGCTGCTTATTTCATTTATGAAAGCATATCAGAGTCCATTCATCCACCCTTCTGTTGATGGCAGTTGGGTTCCAAGTACCTGGCACCTCAAATTTCTGAGCCCCTTTTGGGTTCTATAGTGGGAATCAGCTGCTGCTTGTTAACTTCCTCCACTGGAGCCTGACGTGCCAGTTTTTGTCATCTGCTGAGTCCATACACTTGCCATCTCCCAATGTTCCCTTCACATCCCTTATTTGTTGTAGTCTACTCTTCCATTCTCTTTCTACTCAGTCTGTAAGATAATTTTAATTACTATAATGCCATTTTTGAGGAAAGAGGATACGGATGTAAACACACATTTTTTGCTACCATATTTAACTGTAATTTACTTGGATCTTGTCTTCATACATGACTTCAGGAGATATATTTTAGGAAAAATAAAAGATACCCAGAGATTTCACTTTTGGCATAATGGAGTGAGAACTCGCCTCAAAAAACAACTACAAAAGTGGCCAAAGCTGCCAAAAAAATCCAATCATTTCAATACTCTGCAAACCAAAGGCATACAACAAACTGAGGGGAATTTATCAATGAAAACTACCAACCTTGACATAGGAGGAGTCAGAGTCCATGGCATTCTACACTGTGGCTGTTCCGATGGGCCCCCACCCCCAGTTCTGTTGGTGCGGAGGTTGAACAATATTAAAGTAGGGCAGATCTTGAAAACCAGCAGCTTCAGCCCCACTGCAAGAGGGCACTTACAAGTAAGTCTTATCATTCAAAGAATGATAATGATAATGACATTTGGAGTCTTATCATTCAAAGAAAAAAGCAAACAAGGAGAGCCAGCAGCTCAGCTAGCCCTAGGTTGCAGAACTATGTAGGTCAAACAACTATGTGCAGTACTATGTGGGGCAAACCAGTGAGTGATTTAACTGAGAGTTCCAGAAAGTATGACAACCATAGGGGCTGCGAGTCTCAGGTTATTCCTACTCTAATATGCTTCAGAGATCAGAGTAGGCCAAAGCTACCCACACATCTGTGGCTGAAGGCACCTGCACACACACACACGGTGTCCAGCAGTAAGGAAAAGTGAGACAGACTCCAAAACACACTCTGAAATCTGCGAAGCATATCTCCTCTACAACATGTGTTCATTAATGTTTCTGCTCTCNGAATTGAACAGGAAACCCTGTTGCTCAGAGTTCACACTCTTGAGCAAACTCTTAACCAACTGAGACACTTGGCCAGCCCTGTAGCTCCTTTTTAAAAAAGTAATGTATTTTTTCAATTTATAAAATTTCATATGAAAATTTTTTTTTGTCTTAAAAAACATAAAAATCACTGGAGAAGACAGGGTTTTCATTGTTTAAGCCATGAGACAGACTGCAAATAGTATAAGCTCTATTACAAAATGAACATGTTCCTTAAAAAATACAGATGTGTGTAACATCACTTTTATTTTTAGAGTTTACATGGTACTTCCACTATAATTGTAAATAAATTAATTAATCAGAATGTCCACATCTAGTATGTGGAATCAGTTTTCCTGAGTGGCTGCTTAGAAAGTCTACAGTTCAATTCTTAACTTTGTTGAAATTTAATTCATTAATTACTCTTAATACTGCAACATTCTTCTTATAATTTATTTACACCTGACTTATCTTCCAAATTAATTCAAATGGCCAAATGTGATCCTTTACTTATCATCAATCAATCAACTTTCTATATATCCAGAACCTTCCAGATGCGGTTGTTTATGCCTCATTTATACCTAGTGACCAGGAATTATGTGTTTCTGTACCAACTGGAGTATCAGTATATAATTATTAATGATACCTCTTCTTACTATTGCTTAAGACTTATCTTCTGAAGGTTTCCGTAACTTTTAATGGCAAATTTATAGAATTTAGGAATAGAACTTTCTTTGTGGAGGATTTTGCATATCAAATTGTCCTACTTTTTTAGGTAAGATTAGTATGCTATTGAATAAAATATTGCCTTTGGTATTTGTTCCTGGGAATCATATCTAAACTGTTCCCACATGGTATACAACTGATATGCATTTATCCATTAGATGAGGAATCAGGGCAGGTGGCCTCCAAGACCTACCCAGTTCAACACAGTTGACACTCAGCCTGGGACCAACCATCAAAGATGCACGGCACAGAATCTCCTCAAACTCTAATGGTCTGAACTCCTACATCATCTCTCTCCTCTTCCCTGACTCTTGTTATCACAAACACTGACAAACACCCAGAGATTGTTTCTCACTTGTTATCCCAGAGGATAGAGAGTGTCATTTGGTAGGAGGAACGGCTATAAAAAAAGAGGGGGGAGGGAAGATGTCAGGTAGGTAATCTATTGTACTTCTTCCACCTGAGTGGCATAGCATCAGGAAAAGGATGAGGTGCAATGGCCAATATCACCATATTTCACCCTTCTTGTGTTTTAGTTTGCTTCACTGATATCTGCATGTAATATCTCAAATTCTCAGCCTTACAACACGATGTTTCATGAAGGGAAAATAAGGGCAACCAAAAATAATTAGAACTTTTAGAACCTGAAACTTGATAGTACATGAAATCAGTTATGCAGATTGTAAGATAAAGTGCCATTCTAATATAAAACATAAGTTCTATTTTTTTCTTTATCAACAAATAAAAATATAAGGAAGCTATAAGCATCATCTCTAGCAATCACCCCTTTTGCATGTTACTGTGTTGCTTAAATATTTTTTATGTCCCCATCCTCAGTCATCACTATTTCTTTCACCTTGAGCTCTGGTATCCCAGCCCATTTCTTCATAACCACTTAGGGGTGATTCATTGGCAGTATCCAACTCTTGTTAACTCACATCCATGAATGAATGCCCCCATCCTGCCCAAACCATAAATACTAAGCTCTCCCTCTCTCATTCCTTCAGAATCTGTACTTCTACTGTACTAATGTGCCAAAGAGGCTGTTTTCCTCTAAAATATTTAAAGAAATATTTAGACTAAGCATTTCTCTAAAAAAATAAATAATTATTACCCCAATATTTTGTGTATATCATAGCCATCATCACCACCAATTAACAGCTGTACATTCCCTTTCATAAAATTTTTTTTTATCTCTTGAAAGCTTTAACTACTTACTAAAAATTTTTACTCTGTCTCCAAACTGTTTTTTGCACGGAAGAATAGGAAGATAGAAACTACATAACTGTTTTCTAGTCCATAATGTATAGAGGAAGTGAGAAACATTGATGGGAAGTCTTAAGTAGTTGATGATGAAAATAGTACATAGAGGCTAAACCCTGGAAAACCAGAAGTTTTTTTTAAAAAACAAAACAAAAAGAAAAGAGAAAAAAGAAACCCAGCCCCATAGTTTATGCAGCTCACTGCTACCCTTTTGCTTCCACCTCCCTTTTCCATATTCTGCTGGTGCCATCCCAGATGGAGCTACCACTTTTCTTGTGGATTAGAGCTAGATTAGCCCTTCTTTAAATTCCCCCATTATGCAGTTTAAAGATGAGGACTGGATAGTATTGAATAAGGAATTCCCAAATTCAAATTCTGTGACCAGGAAGTCAGCAAAGGAAAATATTTTCCCAGAATCCACATTTGGACTTCTGATTTATAATCCTACAGAACCAGCATATGTGATGATCCATGTAGTGTCATTCATATAGAGCTATACTTCAGTTATGTATGCACGTACATGTATTCAGACTGCCCTGAGATCCAAACTCTATATTTTGCCTCTGGGTTCCAAACAACCAAAAGCCAAATGGCTTTTGAGAATCCAAGCTATTGACAAATTTGGGGTTGCTTCTACCTGCATTCATTATAAGATTATCAAGAAGACTAATGAAGTAGTATATTTGGAAGAACTCTGAGAGCTTACTTTAAAAAGCATTACGTAAGTGCAAAGTATTGTAAAGAGGCAATGGAGGAAAGTATGTTGGCTGAGGAAATAATTGGCAACGAGGAGAATGCAACATTTCTTGCAGCTGGACAGAAAACGTGGTGAGGCAATACTGAGCCAGGTGAATGGAAAAAGGATTTGGGTTTACTGGAGGAGGATAACAAGTGCCAGCAACTTGGAAAAAAGTGGAAAGCAGATTTGACTGTTTAGAGAACATTCTTCGAGAGTACCTGATGAGATTTCCAGATTGTCAACTGGACATTCAACCAAAATTTTCGAAGTGTCAACTCCTTGCCCTTGAATTTCAATAGACATATGTTATTAAGGGGTGTGCAGGTGGGTATTTATGTCCGTATGTGTATGTGTGCATGTGTAATCATTTATAAAACTAAAATAAGAACCATGATTATATTCAAAAAAGATGCAGTGTTCACAAAGAACATACTGCCCAGAGAAACAAAGAAACATTATTCTATATAGCTCTGAAAACTTTGATTAGGTAAATTAAATTAAATTTTCTTATTAATTTAAATTATATTGAATCTTTTGTTTTGTTTTTTTCCCTTTGGGGAATTTTTAAAGGTTTTCATTTATTCAAAGCTGGTAGCATCAATTGAAGTTTTATCTACATCCTTAATACTTTCTTTTTAATTAATTATGATATATCAACCACCAAAATACTCAAGGTATCAAAGGAGGATATGGTCCATTGTCAGTAAATATATATGAGACGAATTTTCTTAGGAGATATATGTGTAAAACATGAAAAAAATGTGGGCTTTTGGTAAAAATTGAATGATGAGTAGATATATTCCTGGGTAGTTCCTTGCATGCCCTTATTTTTAAACTCCTGTTTTTTATCTACTTCTTTGTTTTCTTTTATACTTTTAGGTAATTTTCTTCAGCATTTTTTGTTCTAAGCCTTCTCTAAATATTGTGTTTTATATAGATAGATAGATAGATAGATAGATATAGATATAGATATATATACATATATTTCTAAGTTAGATATGTGTTGTATATATCTATTTCATATACATATATACATAAATAAAATTATTTTGTTAATCTATGAATGCCTCTTTTTTATGGAATGTTTTTACTTCATAGATGTAATAGCATAATAATTTTAATAATAGCCCAAATCTTCTGAATCTTAAATGTTCCAGTTATGATTTTTTTAACATTATGTCTCTTAAATAATTTCATCCTCTTATTTTTGTGAGATTTAAAAAAAATTGGTGCATCCACTGCCTTTGTGTTTAAAATGCATTTTAAAAAACCTTTTTTCCCTTTTTCTTTTTTCTTTCCTCAAGTCTTCAATGACACTGTATGAGGATTAAATATTCAATTAGAAGTTCTCTGTATGTCAGTTCTTGTCCACTGATGAGCTTGAGTAGAGAAATAAGGTAGAGAAATAGCCTTTTTTTTTTTTTCCAGAATACTGTTTTGTGGTAGGCAGAATTGTAAGATGGCCTCCATGATCTCTACCTCCCGGTGTTACTGCTGTGTTTCTGGTACAGCATGACAAAAGGGATCTTGCAGACATCATTCAGGTTAAAGCCTGTTACTTTAAAATGTAGAGATTATCTAGGTGGACCTAAGTGATCACATGAGCCCTTTGAAATCAGAATGTTTCCTCCAGCTGGTAGCAAAGAAAGAGGCCAGGGAGATTTGAAGCACAAGAGAGATTGGCTGAGATTGAATGGATCATGTAGAAAGAACCTGAGAGTGGCCTCTAGATGCTAAGAGCAGTCTCCAGGTAGCAAGACAAAGGAACTGCAGTCCTATTGTGAATAATGATGCAATGAACATGAGTATGCAAATATCTGTTTGAGTTCCTGCTTTCACTGCTTTTGGTATATAGCCAGAAGTGGATTTAAAGGATCAATTTGTGTTGCTTTAAACTGCCGAGTTTGAGGTAATTTTTTATGCAAGAACAGAAAATGAATGCCCTAACTTCCCCACCAAGTGTCAGTATCTACAGAGTTTTTATTGTTGGGTGGAGGGGTGCTGGGCAATTTTTGCCAGAGAGTAATTAAGTATTCAATGTTTAGAAAATAAAAAAGATTAATAAAAGACTTAAAAAAGGAGAGTAGTTCCTTTATTCCTCTCACTTTCAGTCTGGCTCCTCTCCCCTACCTTTTGTCACGCCTGGTACTTCTTATTCCAGTTCTCCAGAGATTAAAATTCCAGTCTTTTTCTTGGATGGGAGGAGTAACTTCCAGGTTATATGAGATGGGCAAGGATGTCAAGAGGGTTAATGACTAATTATGAATATAATTTTTAAAAATGTAATGGATAGTGGGTGAACATAATTGGATTAATCATATTCCTTCATTTATGAAACATTCTCATCTTTGGTGCAACACACTCATCCTTGGTCCATGCATGGGCCTT
>NW_017731737.1:148027-154132 GCF_001890085.2 Hipposideros armiger | reverse complement strand
AAAAAAAAAAAACAGCTGTTAAAGGACCTTGAAAAAATATTTTCTTAAAATACCAAGCAGAGCAGAAGGGTGGGGAGTGGAGCACCATGCAAATCAAAGGCAAGCTTGTCCCAAAACATCCACAGATATTAAAATCCTTTACATTTCGCAAGCTATAAATCCAATAAACAAAGAGTGTTAATGAATAGGGACTCTGCAACTCTGAAATTTCCAAAAGGATTTGTAGGATACGATAGATATCTACTTCAGTATCAATAAAATGCTATTAATAGTTTTATTTTGTTGATATAAGTAATTAATAATTACTTTTAAATGACATCATCAAGGCAACCTATATTCATGACCAGTAATTTGATGTTTCTCTTTAATATTTCCTCTCCCTTAAGACTTGTTAGCTAAAAAAAAAAAAGATTACATTATTAGCATAAAAAAAAAAAGACTTGTTAGCTGTAATCTGGTCTTTAATACCTTGGTTTTAAGGACCTTTTCTTCCTCATATGTAGTGATTCGTTTGGTGTGGTTCCCAGGGTGTTTTCCTCTTTCTAAGAAATTTTCTTATCCTAAAACATGTCAACATGAGTTTCTTGAATACAGGAGCAAAGGGAGACGGGCGTTTCCACTGATGGAGGACCATTTGGGAAAGAGCAGGGATATGCCACAGGAGCCATACATGCTTTCTTTGAAAAGTTGCCCAAGGCAGAGCCTACCTTCCCAGAGCCAGGTTTCAAAAGAAAAAACTAGAGACCCCACTGAGAGCTCCATCTACTGGAGGTCTTGGTGAAACTGAAGGTCATGGAGGCCCTCTGTTCAGAAGCTGGAGCCTACTTGCTGGGCCCAGCACAACTTGGCCCTGAAGATGTGTTGATGCTGATGACATCTGATGTGTCATATGAGCTCCCATCTTGTCACAGCACCGACTTCCTGGGCTTGCAGCTCAGGAGACTTATAAACTGACTTCTTTCACTCTTCCTTTGTACTTGTTCTGAGACACTCTCACCAAATACATTATTCTGGCTTAAGAGGCACTGGGTTTGTGTTTAACAAATAAAAAGTGTCTATAAATATTTTTTGTCCATGTGTAACTACACACGTATCTTAAAGGGTTTGCCAGTTGTGACAATTTTCAGGAGGGAAGCTACAGAAAAAAATAAGGATTTATTAGATTCTATGAAGGGATTTTTAAAAATGTAATATTTTCCACACAAGGAAGTTTTTATTGATCAAAACTGCTTAAAAAAAAGTCATGTTTTATTTTTAATTTTGGTATAAAATATTAAGTTTAAAATTGTTACATAAACATATTACTAAATCCAGTAATTTGAGCTATGTTTAGGATCATTTGTGTCTTAAGTGATGCAGGTGTTAGGTGGAAAACATTTAGTAAATATTCATATTATTTAACGTATATCATTTTCAGCTTTCCTGCACTCCTGTGATATTTAAGGTCGTAAATTTTCTCCCTTTTATTTCTTCTACTCCTTTATTCCTTTATTTCCTTAGGTATCTATTTATCACAGTCTTCCAGTGTAAACAAATTCACTAGTCTTGGTCACCTGATCACAGTTTTATTTGGGCAATAGGATATATTATGATTGTTATTGTTATGGCTTACTATGCATTTATATGGTGCTTTCCTCTAGAGAGAGCTTAAGTTATTTTATTAATATTAAATCTGGAGATAATATTAATAACACTCATCTGAGATAAACTGAATGTATTAAAAACCTTAATAGTCAACTAACCCATATATGTAGTCCATTCTCAAGCTTTTTATTACAACTACCCCAGTGAGTTTTCCAAATTCTAAAACTTCAATGAATATTCTCTCTACTGATGAATATTCCTTTTAAGTAAAAAAGTAAACAGAAAACCCAAAGGAATTTGACATTAAAAGAATTGTTAGGTCTAGCCTACATTTTTTAAACACCCATCTAGTCTCTTAGAATAAAATAGATTATTAATGATAGTTCCCTTAGTATTCTGTTAATTAAAGGGGTTTATTTACCACTCTTACTATGATTTGATCCCAAATTTCAGAGTATATTAAATTAACTTAATTTATTTTCTCTAACATTGGCCTTAGTTTCTATTTTTAAAATAGTTCTTATTGAGAAATAAGAAATTTAGAAAACCTCATAAAACAAATATATAGTTTACTAAATTATTGAAAGGTGAATATTCTTGTGAACACCACTCCTATCAGGAAAAAAACAAAACAAAAACCTTACCAGCCACTGCAGGAATCCTCTGTGTATCTCCCAATTCCATCCTCTTCTCTCTCCACTATGAGTTACCTGTCCTGATTACATCAAACTACTTTCTTAATCATCCAACTGTGCTTCCATAGGTACTAAAGTTTAATTTTGTCTGTGATGTCTCAACTATTTAGTTGTTGTTAATCTATAGGATCCCCCTCCATGATTTCTCTTTCCTGAAAACTGTTTGTTAAAGAACCTAGATTGTCTACAGTTTTCCACAAGTTGGACCTTGCTCATTACATTCCTCTGCAGTTTAATATGTTCCTCTGCTTTTCCTGCAATTTGTGGTTGAACCTAAAGGTTTAATCAAACTCAGCTGAGTGTGTGTGTGTGTGTGTGTGTGTGTGTGTGTGTTTTAAAGCAAATCTACTTCTTAACCAGTGTTGTGTTCCTCTTAAGGGATCATAGAATAGGAGATCATAAGAGGTATTTAATGGCTATTGGTTTCTTTTGATAAAATTAGAAGCCTTCAATGCTCAATCCCTGAATGCTTTAATTCATTAGGATTTTCAAAATAATATTGCAATTCTGTCAGTCTTTATTCATATGTACCTTGAAATATTTTTATGAAGAGACATCTTCTTTCATCTGTTCTTTGGTTACCCAATTCTGTAGTTCATATAGGAAAAGCAGGATAAATGCTTGATTCTTTCCTTTCATTTATGTCTGGTGTATGTTTTGAAGCTCTGTTGGCTGTAATTCTCATATATTTTGGAATACAAGTTCTATAACTCATCTTCAAATACCACAGCTGTGCCTTTCAAAAGAGAAAAATGCTTAATTCAGTTTTGGCCACATATCCGAGTTCTTCGGAATTTACATTTGAGATATTACACCCTGAGATATGTAATGATACAAGCTATGTAAACTTCACTTCTTTCAAAACTCCACCTTCGCCAGATGGATAATCAGATTCCCATCCAGTTTCACTCATCTTACTTATGGATGCTCTATTATGCTCATACTTTCTTTCGCGCTATCAGGATTAGAATATCCTCTACTTCCACTCATTATGCTGCCTGTCTCAAGTTAAAGAACAAATGAGTAACATTTTGGGGGTAACTCTCCCTGTGTTCAGTGCTGTGGCTAACACTATAGTAAATGGACAGTGTCTTTAATGTCAGACTCTCATAAATAGTCAAAACAATTACTAGAACATTCTAATATAATTTATTTTTCTAAACATAAAAAAAATGAGAGGAAGAAAGAGAAGAGCAGCCATCAGGTAATGCAGAGACATGTTTTAATGATAGTGCTCTTTATTTTTAAAGCAATGGGCTTTAAGCAGGAGAGGTGATGATCATCTTTCCATTTGGGGATCACTGCAGATATAAAGAAGGGCTTAGAAAGATTAGGAATGGGTATGGAGAGACTTGTTAAGGAAATATTGAAACAACCTAAGTGATAAAGTATGATGGATTGCACAAACAGCATCAAAAGAGACAAAATAAAATGAATAATTTAGAGAAATAGTTAAGGCTTTTTGGCATTGGAAAAAATTAAAGGCGAATTTGTAGTGCAGTTAGAAGCAACCTGGCCTGGTCAATAGATTACACTAACTGGGTCTGAAATGAGTGTGTGGAATATTGAATAAAATCACCAGATTTGGAATAAGATTGCCTTGGTTCAAATCCCAGCATCAACACTCACTAACAATAAAAAAACTGCTAGTTTTTTCTTCCCTGAAATTTAGAAGAGCTTAGTAAATGATTAATACATGTTAGTTATACTTCCATTAAGCTAGTCAAAAACAGTCAGTATTGGATTTATTTGTGGAACTACTGGATTATCATGGGACTGCTGGAATTTGGGTTTGCTTAGCTGTTTGGACATATGCTTGGAGTTGTTGATGTCCATTTTGTCACCACATGGACACATCCTGCTTGAGAATTGAATGTATACCAAGACTAACTGAGTCAGGAACTGTTACCAGTGTGTGAGAAACCAGGTTCAATTCATTTATCTCAATACTTTTCACTTACTTGAGTCAGTGAGTGTATTTATTCCCTGTTTTACTTAAGACAGAGTTCTTTCTCTTAAGATTATACTTACTTGTATTCTAGATTTCATTACCCAGATAAATTATATATATTACATGTATATATATATATATATATATATATGTGTGTGTGTGTGTGTGTGTGTGTGTGTATGTGTGTGTGTGTGTGNAAATACCAAATATTACTTTACTTTGGAGATATATCTTTTTACTAGGCAGGGAAAATCACCATGTTTTTACATTAGCCATGATTAACAAATGAATATATGAAATATAGAAAATTCAGTAATGAAAATATGTGTTTTGCTTCTTGATCTTCCTCAAAGAAATATTACCAGAGAAATTTACTTGGGGAACGTATGCTATTGCATTGTATATTTGTCTGTATTTAAGGGGAAAACTTTCAAAAGAGCATTTTTTTTCTCATTTAAATTCCAGTGATGTTCATTGTATTCAAAGCATCATTTTCATGGAGTTCTACTTATCTAAATGTAATACACATTTATTTTGACAAACTCTGTATTAACCAGTGCATTTCTTCAAAATAATGCATATTAATTAAGACAACCATTTCTAATATAGAGATAGCACTGGCACTATTTTTTACATGTGCTTTCTATTACAGTTGCAATGATGGGAAAATTTGATAGCACTACGGAACTTATAGCTCTTAGCAGACTTTTAAAGCTATATGGAGATATCCCATGTCAAGCAATCTTCCATTAATGAAGCAATTGCTGGGACAGGGTTTCACTGGGGGGCGTAGAGTCAAGCCCACAGCATGCGGGAAAACCTCTAACCAATACATTATGCCTGGCCAAGGAATGAAAACAGGATCCGCTTTGAAAATGACATCTGAATACTACTTACTTGAGTAGCACTTAGTCTAACTAAGAATACAGTTCTTAGTGGTAGAAAACTCTGGCCTTAGCCTATGGCACCGTCAATGTCCTGTGTGGGCTTTTATTTGATTAGTGCTGTAAGAGCCAAGGATGTGAGAATCGTTTCATCCTGTAACTTCCCATGTGCTGAAGTAGTTATACAGGACAGAGCCTGATGATTACTAATTAAAAATCTAAGCATTTACCTAACTCAAGTTTTAAATAAAGGAAAGCTCTAGAATGACCATTTCATATTAATTGAGAGGCACATTAAAAACAATAAATGAGATTTGTCTAGTGCTGTGATGCTTGTCATGTGTTCCCTCATATATTGTCTGGCCCCAATAACTGCTGAGATTCCTTTTTTTTTTTTTTTTGCACATACAATATATTGGAATCAAGCCCCATTAAAGGCAGAGTGCAGTCTTCACCAAGAGCTCTACAAATTTCCAGGGGGAAAGGAAAACTTAAGTGTTTGTGGTCATTTTTTGCTATAAGTTCTAATTCCCTTTCCGTTACATTTTCCAAAATTAGGCCTTTGTAAATAGGTTTGGGGGCAAAGCAAAACCTTAAATCAGTCTGAGTTCCCTGATTTAAAATATTTGCTACCTGACCACTGGTATTGTCACAGCCACTTCTCTTGTATCCTTGTTGCTTATCTCTCAGTGCTCCCTAAGGCCCTGCTCTGCAACCTACTCATTCTCACAGAAAGGCTGGCAGAGTCATTGAAAGTGACTACTTGCCCACTGACAAAACGCAGAAGCAACTACGACATTGCTCATAAGGTTGGTATCACTACTAAATATTAGAGCATCCCTGTAAGATAGGTATGGCCATTACTATGCCTATTTTATAGATGAGAAAATTGAGCATGACAGGTTTTTCAATTAGAGAGAATTGAATGCAGGCAAAACTTGGATAAATTTTATATGCAAGTGAAGAAAGTACTGAGAATCCAGTTGAGTGA